>NC_134784.1:32074637-32077137 GCF_046742065.1 Oratosquilla oratoria
GAGAAAGGCAAGAAAAAACAGGATAAGTGAGATATATGAGAAAGAGAGAAAACAACAGAAGAAGTGAGAGACATAAGAGAGAAAAAACAGGATAAGTGAGATATAAGAGAGAGAGAAAAAAACAGGATAAGTGTGGTATATAAGAGAGAGAAAAAACAGGATAAGTGAGATATATAAGAGAGAGAAAAAAAACAGAAGTGAGAGATATAAGAGAGAAAAAACAGGATAAGTGAGATATATAAGAAAGAGAGAAAACAACAGAAGAAGTGAGAGATATAAGAGAGAAAAAACAGGATAAGTGAGAGATATAAGAGAGAGAAAAAACAGGATAAGTGTGGTATATAAGAGAGAGAAAAAACAGGATAAGTGAGATATATAAGAAAGAAAGAGAGAGAAAAAACAGGATAAGTGAGAGATATAAGAGAGAGAAAAAACAGGATGAGATATATAAGAGAGAAAAAAACAGGATAAGTGAGATATATGAGAAAGAAAGAGAGAGAAAACAACAGAAGAAGTGAGAGATATAAGAAAGAAAGAGAAAAACAGAAGTGCGAGATATGAGAGAGAGAAAAAACAGGATAAGCGTGGTATATAAGAAAGAGAAAAAACAGTATATGTGAGTATATAAGAGAGAGAAAACAACAGAAGAAGTGAGAGATATAAGAAAGAGAGAAAAAAACAGAAGTGAGAGATATAAGAGAGAGAAAAAACAGGATAAGTGTGGTATATGAGAAAGAGAGAAAAACAGGATAAGTGAGATATACAAGAAAGAGAGAAAACAACAGAAGAAGTGAGAGATATAAGAAAGAGAGAAAAAAAAACATAAGTGAGAGATATAAGAGAGAGAAAATACAGGATAAGTTTGGTATATAAGAAAGAGAGAAAAAACAGGATAAATGAGATATAATGAAAAAAAGACACAAAATGAGAAAAAGGGTAAACATGATTCGGTTTAAAGTCACAAGCTCGCCCTATCAGGAGGCAAGGACTGTACCCTTTACAGAGGACTTCCTATAATGGAATCTTAATGAACCATACCCTTGGTCCATCTCGCCAGTGGCAGGGTTCAAAACGTCATCACCTCAACCTCCTCCGCATGTAGCGACGCTCTAACTCGCTCAGCCAAAGAGCGTCCAGGGTAGATATAAGATTGGTAAAAAGCGAGAAAGAGAAAACGCAGAGGAAGAGATAAAGAGCGAGGAGGGAAGATGAAAGGTTAAAAAAGAGGAGAAGGAATAGGGGAAAGAGAATGTACAAAAGGAAATTCAGGAAAGTCAGAAAAGACGGAAGACGTCAAGAAAAAGGGTAAATTGGCAAAGAGAACGAATTGGTGGAGACGAACTAGACATATAGAGGGGGCAAGTGAAAAAAAAATGAAGGGAAAAGTGAAATGAGAGAGAAGATAAGGGGAGGAAAGGAAGAGAGTAAAGGAAATCCGTTGTTAAGACAAAAGAGGAAGAGGAAGCGAAAGAAGAACTGAAGAATAAAGAGAGGGAGCAGGTGTTGGAGAGGAGGAGGAAGCGGAGGACAAAGAACGAGAAAGAGGGAGAAGGAGTAGGGAGAGGAGGAGGAAGAGAAGAAGTTACACATAAGACAAGGGAAAATCAAAATTTCTTAAAGAAAATGAGAAAGGAATAAGGGAAGTGAGAGGAGGAGCGGATGATGGAGGAGGAGGAGGAGGACGAACAGAGGGAAGAAGGAGGAGTGAGGAGAAGAGGAGGAAGAGGATGATGCACATACAAAACAAAGAGAGAGAGAGACAGCTGTGGGGCGAGGTGCCTGGGGGGAAGGGAAGGAAAAGATGGAGACAAATAGAAAATTAGTGACAGCATTGGGGAAGAAATTTTTTCGAATTTTGAGAGAGGAGGAAAAGAAGAAAAATATGAAGACACATACAAAATAAGTGAGAGCAGTAGGCTGGATAATCATCCGGGTTTTATGTGCTGAAGAAGGAAAAAAGATTATGAGAACAGGATTACATGAACAAGTAGAGAAAAAGGGACAGACATCTTTGTTTTATTTATTGACCACAATATAGTATACAATCTATTGCAATATACAACTTTCTTAAAGTTAGTATGATCCAGCATACAAGTCAGTCTACAAACTGTACAGCATAATACATGATACAACATTCTTAGATTTAGTACGCTCGAGTATACAAGTCAATCTGCAAACTGTGCTGTACATAGTTTCTTCAAGATAGACACCCTCTGTAAGTTACAGTATACATATACTATATATGCAATTTCCTCACAGGCACTGTTACGCTACTAGTTTAGAAAAAACATACATTAAAACCTAGTAAAACTTTTATATATTTTTATGTAGATCGCTAATATGTCAATGTAAAATATTCATAATTTTTTCAAATAATTGCCGCCTAATACAATTTTTGATGGAAATTTCTAAAACAGATTAACACACACACACACACACACACACACACACACACATATATATATATATATATATATATATATATACATATATATATATA
>NC_134784.1:32079637-32087137 GCF_046742065.1 Oratosquilla oratoria
TATTACTCATCCTACAACCACAGCCAATGACGCGCGACGCGCAACACGTCTCCTGGAATCTTACCTGGGTCAACGCGTTGGTTGTAAGTTCGCTTAAAATAATTTTTCAGTCTCGTATTTTGCAGCTGCTCGAAGGAAAACAGTCCCATCAATAAAAAAAAAAAAAAAAAAAAAGAGAGACCTAGTGCTCTAGACAACCGTTTGACGATCATCGTTGACCCATGAACGATCATCGTTGAGCGATAATCGTACCGAGCAAAACGTATCTTTGGAAGTGACAGCATCACATAAGAGGCAGGGTCTGGAGAGAAGAGACCAATATGGGATAGACGGTTGAGCCTTATGAGAGTCGTTTTCCCAATTCCACCTTTCCAGTGAAATATCGCCCTCAAGGGTAAAACCCCGCCTTTTTGCCAACAAAATACTAAATATTCTATTTCCAAAATAAAGATAACGACTTACGCAGTGCGCTGCAGCTGTCACAACTGGTATCTTAGTGTTGGTGAGCGAAGGATTACTAAGGAAGAGCGTACCGACAGGAGACCTTTTGGTCCATAACCAGGTCGGATGCAGAGCCCCTCAGGCTGCAGTTCTCCAGTTCAAACCTAAAGGACACTATTTTCGGCGTGCCCGTCTTCCAGGACAGGGGTGGGCAAGCTTCGGCACGCGTGCATAACCTGGCGCACGAATGACTTTTTTCCGGCACGCGAAACCCAGAGCTCACCTTAAAACAAATAACTAATGAAACTCAAGCTTCTTTTGTATGACCACTGGTAGCCGCATGCTACGCTGAGCGACGGATTGGGGGCCTTATAGGAGGCGAAATGGAGCAAAGGGACCCATAAAGAAATTGTATCAAATTTTGGCTAATTTTGGCACCCACACCTAAAAAGGTTGCCCACCCCTGTTCCAGGACAACAAAGGCCAGGAAGACGTCGAGGACCGGGTGAGGGAGTGAGGAACCTACCCCAGGAGTCGCTGAATATCTGCGGCCGAAGCCATATTTACTCTGTGACCTTTGGTTATTGTTAGGGCAAGGAACAATAATTCCCTATACGCTTGGACTGTTGGGATAAGTAACAAACAGTCACTGATGGGAATTGGAGAGGAACGCGGGATTCGAACCCACAAGTGAGAGAATGCGAGATTAGAACGCTTCCTATTACGCCACCAGGGACCAGGATGAAATACATGGTCAGGTCAAGAACCAGGGACATTCCTTTTGTACAGGTCAGCATGGTAAAACAGTAACGTCTTTGTCTTATGGTAAGCAGTCACGCAGGAAATGGTTCGAGTCCTGAAGGTATAGGTTGTTGATACAAAGAATCAAGGATATTCCTTTTATACGGGTCAGCATGGTAAAACGGTAACGTCTTTGTCTTATGGTAAGCAGTGACGCAGGAAATGGTTCGAGTCCTGAAGGTATAGGTTGTTGATACAAAAGAATTAGTTGTACAAAGACGCTGTGGAGAGATGTGTGTGCCTGACAAAAGGGGAAAAAGAAAGCGCACAGACATATAGGTGCAGGAGGAGGGAGAGGAGGAGGAAGAGGAGTAAGAGGAGGAGTAAGAGGAGGGAGAGGAGGAGGAAGAGGAGGATGGAGAGGAGGAGTAAAAGGAGGAAGAGGAGGAGGAGGAGGAAGAGGAGGGAGAGGAGGAGGAAGAGGAAGGGGAGGATGGGTAAGAGGAGGAGGAGTAAGAGGAGGAAGAGGAGGAGGAGTAAGAAGAGGAAGAGGAGGCGTAAGAAGAGTAAGAGGAGGAGGAAGAGGAAGGGGAGGATAGGGAAGAGGAGGAGGACTAAGGGGAGGAAAATGAAGGGGAAGAGGAGGAGGAAGGGGAGGAGGAGGAGGAAGAGGAGGAGGAAGGGGAGGAGGAGGAGGAGGAAGAGGAAGGAGAGGAAGGGGAGTAGGAGGAAGAGTAGGAGGAGGAAGAGAAGGAAGAAGAGGAGGAAGAGGAGGAGAGGGAAGAGGAAGAGGAGGAAGGGGAGGAGGAGGAAGAGGAGGAGGAGAAAGAGGAGGAGGAAGAGGAGGAGGAGGAAGAGGAGGAGGAGGAAGAGGAGGAAGAGGAGGAGGAAGAGGAGTAAGAGAAGGAGGAGGAGGAGGAAGAGGAGGAGGAAGAGGAAAAGGAGGAAAAGAAGAGAACAACTTACAGCATGGAACAAAAAAGATAAAAAAAAATACAAACAACAAACATCAAGAGACGTAAAACGAAATACAATCATAACAGAAGAAACCATTACAATTACTTTGGACGAAGGGATAACACGAATATAGCAGAAAAGAAGAATAAAGAAGAAGGTAAATATAAAAGAAGAAGAAACGAGAAGAAAACAAAATTGGAAACCAGGAGATGTGAAGGGAAGTGAAGATTACGAGGGGAGGAGAACTGATCCGTTGAAGATACGAGAATCGGGCGGATACGAGCAAATGCTGTCGAGCAAGAGAGAAGAGAGGTGATGTATATATACAGTAGATGCATACGCACACGCACACACACACACACGCACACACGAATGAACAGACACACACACACACACACACACACACAAACACACACGAATGAACAGACACACACACACACACACACACACACACGCATTCACAGGCACACAGGTACACATACATACATGTGCAGGCACACACACTTACATACATACATACATATACACAGGCATGTACACATAGATATATACACACAAGAATACACACAGGCACACACACATACATACACACTTACATACTCATACAGGCACGTGTACACATAAAGGCATGTACACATATACAGGCATGTACAAGCACATACATACACATGAAGAGAGAGAGAGAGAGAGAGAGAGAGAGAGTAACAGTAAGAGTAGGGGAAATATATATCAAAGTTAAAAGTTAAGAGGAGGAAGAGTAGGGAGAAAAGAGGGAGGAGGATGGGAGAAGGGGGGAGAAGAGGAGAAAAGAGAGAAGGAAGAGGTAGAAGAGAAGAGGGAAAAGAGAGTAACGGAGGAGAAGAAGAAGAAGACGAAAAAGAAAAAGAAGAGAGAGAGAGAGAGAGAGAGAGAGAGAGAGAGAGAGAGAGAGAGAGAGAGAGAGAGAGAGAGAGAGAGAGAGAGAGAGAGAGAGAGAGAGAGAGAGAGTCTGGAGTGAAGGAGGAGCCTGTGTTGAAGCCCGAAGGAAATGTGGAAGAGCCTCTGACAACGAAAAATGTGAGGGAAATGACCCATTACCGAGTGAAAGAAGAATGAAGTGAAGAGGAGGTTGCGGGTGGGGGAGGAGGAAGAGGAGGAGGAGGAGAAAGAAGAAGAAGGAGGAGGAGGGGAGACGGTGAGGAGGAGGAGGAAGAGAAGGAGGAGGGGAGGGTATGGAAAAGGAAGAGGAGGAGGGAGAGGAGGAGGAGGAGGAGGGAGAGGTGGAGGAGAAGGAGGAAGTAGTAGGGGAGAAGGTGAGGAGGAGGAGGAAGAGAAGGTGGAGGGGAAGGTATGGAAAAGGAAGAGGAAGAGGAGGAGGAGGAGGGAGAGGAGGAGGAGGGGGAAGAGGAGGAATAGAAGGTGAGGGAGAGGGGAGAAGATGAGGAGGAGGAAGAAAAGGAGGAGGGGAGGGTAAGGAAAAGGAGGAGGAGGAAGAGCAAAAGGAGATGAAGAGGAGGAGAAGGAGGAGGGAGAAGGAGGAGAAGGAGGAGGAGGGAGAGGAGAAGGAAGAGTAGGAGGTGAGGTAGGGGATGAGGAAGAGGGAGTGGAGGAGACGCAGTAAGAGGAGGAAGAGGAGGAAAAGGAGGAGGTGAGGTGGGGAGGAGGAGGAGGGAGAGGAGGAGGAGTAAGAGGAAGAAGAGGAGGCGGTGAGGTGGGGAGGAGGAGGAGGAGGAGGAGGAGGAGGAGTAAGAAGAAGAAGAGGAGGAGGGGAGGTGGGGAGGAGGAGTAGGAGTAAGAGGGAGAAGAGGAGGAGGGGAGATGGGGAGGAGGAGGAAGAGGAGGAGGGAGAGGAGGAGGAGTAAGAGGAGGAATAGTAAGAGGAGTAAGAGGAGGAGGAGGAGGAAGTGGAAGAGACACAGAGAAAACGCGGGAAAGCCTTTGTGGTGTAGCGAAAGACGGAGCCCAGTCCACGAGAGCACGTGTGACGTTCGTTGGAAGCTCCTTCAACCTAACCAGGGAAATTTACAGTGATTGTAAGTAGGAGAAAAAGGGGGAGGGGGGGAGGGGAGAGGAACAGCAGAGGGTAGCCCATAGCCTGTGTGCTTATTAGAGGGGGAACATAAAAAAGATGAGATTACTGGCGAGAAATTATTATTGATTCTACCGTACTCATCTTTCTGCCCTAAGTGGTACTTTTTGTCTGTTTTGGGTTTTGCAAAGATATTTTTACCTGTTACCTATTCTTATGGTCAACGGAACTTTGGAAGAAGATTACGAAAACGTTGGGCAATGAACAGCGGCTTGGATGATCGACGAAGGGAGAAAGAGAAATACTGAATAAATGTAGAAGAGGCAAAGAAGAATTGGAGGGAGGAAGGAAGGTGGAAACGGATACGGGGTAAATATATATGAATCAATTTTCCCTAAAAAAAAGCGTAGACTCAGGAGTGACTCGATACAGGTCTTTAAGTTTCTAAAGGTAATTGACAACATCAAAGGTGGTGAAGTTTTCACAGTGAATGAGAATGAGACGAGAAATAATGGTCTCAAACGGTCAGGATGTAGATTAAGTTTGGAAGTGGGTAGAAACAATTTCGCTAATCGTGTAGTTAATGAATGGAATAAACTTCCTGCAGAGGCAGTGCAATGTAGTACAGTTCAAAGTTTTAAGATTCACTTAAAAACATCTTATCAATATGCCGTAATGCCATTTATTTTATTTCATCTTACTTAATTCAGTCGTTCATTATTATTTTTTTTTTTACAAATAATTATTATCTATTATTCATCACTATATATTCATTTAATTGATATATTTTTTCACTTATTTATTAATCTATTTATTTAAGATTTTCCACATTTGTCCTAGTTATGGACCCAAAGGTCTCCTGTCGGCAATGCCTTCCTTTGTAATCCTGTGAGACGGGGTGGTGGTGAAGAATATGGGAAGGGGGAAAGGCGAGGAGGAGGAGGAGGAGGAGGAGGAGGAGGAGGAGGAGGAGGAGAAGGAGGAGGAGGAGGAGGAGGAGGACTGTGCATTCGCAAGAAGTTTATAATCTATTCAGCGTAATGAGTGGCGTTGGGCAAGGCTGTTTCCCAAGTCCCATGCTATTTTGATCCAGCCATAATCTGTACAATCTTTTATTCATTTTATTTATATTAATAAGTATCCGAGCTTTTCAAAACTGTGACGCCATTTGGTGATACGTTTCTGGCTAAACCAATAAGATTCTTTTTTTCAAGAGAGGCAGAAAGAGAGGGAGAGGGAAGACTAAATCATCGACATGTGAGAGAAGAAGGGAAGAAAAAAACGGGAAGGTTTCGAAACTGGAAGATAACACAGAAGAGGAATGGGAGAAACGGCTACAGAAATAGGAAGAAGCTGGGAGAAACTGAGAGAAGGAAGAGGAAGAAGAGGAAGAGAAGAAGTGGAAAAAGAGGAGGAAGAGTAGGGAGAGAAGAAAATGGGAGAAGAAGAAGGGGAAGAAGAGGAACAATATGGGAATGAGGAGGAAGGCAAAGAAGAGGATGTGAAGAAGACAGGGAAGGAGGAGGAAGAGGAAAAATGGTAAGAGAAGAAGTGGAAAAAGAGGAGGAGGAAGAGGAGAAGAGGGAAAAGGAGGAGGAAGAGAGGAAGGAGAAGAGGGAGAGGGAGGAAGAGAAAGAAGAGGAAGAGGAAGAAGAGGAGTAGAAGAAAAGGAAAAAGGAGGAGGAAGAGGAAGAAGAGGAAGAGAAGAAGGAGAAGAGGGAGAGGGAGGAAGAGGAAGAAGAGGAAGAGAAGAAGGAGAAGAGGGAAAAGAAAGAAAGAGGAAGAAGAGGAAGAGAGGAATGAGAAGAGGGAAAATAGGAGAAAGAAGAAAAGGAAGGAAAGAAGGAGAAGAGGGAAAAGGAGAGGAAGAGGAAGAAGAAGAGGTGAAAGAAGGAGGATGAGGAAGAAAAGAAAGAGAAGAGGGAGAAGAAGGAAAAGGGGGAGGAAGATGAAAAAGAGGAAGAGAAGGAGAAGAGGGAAAAGGAGGAAGAAGAGGAAGAAAAGAGGAGAAGAGAGAAAAGAAGAAAGAAGGGTTTGGCACAAAAACGTGAAGGAAAACTCAAGACTTTTATTATTTTATTTTATTTTATTATGATTATTATTATTATTATTATTATTATTATTATTATTATTATTATTAATTATTATTATTTAAGAAGTGTTGAGGTGGAAGGGTGGATATGCCGTAATTACTGAGACGGATTCACTAAACTAATGTACTTGTGTAGGCCTAATGGCTCTAACAAGGGTGATGCAGATAAGGTCATCATATTAAGACAACAGTGCAGGACTCGTAGTAATGGATTTAAATTGGACTAACTTAGATTTAAGAAGGAAATAGGCTGGTACTGGTTTACCAATAGAGTGTTTAACAAATGTAATAGACTTAGTAACCATGTAGTGAGCGCTGAAACAATGGGTTGTTTTAAGAAAAGGTTAGATTTATTTATGGGTGGGGATGATAGTAATGCACATGGAACTGCCTAGATAGGCCTTATGGCCTCTTGCAGTCTCCTCCAATTTAATGTTCACTCATTCATTCCGGTAGTCTCTAGTCTCTTATTGAACCCTGACCCCTGACACGAGCTCTCACCATCCTTCTTTGTCTTGTGCTAAGTTCCTCCAGTTTTGCCAATGCATTACCCTCATCATCTCCAAATCACATTTTGTCTTCCCATCTTTCCCGTTGTCTTCCAGATCTTATGCCATTCCTAACTCGTCCATCCATCATTCTCTTATGGTGTACAAGTCACGTGGAACGATTGACCACGTGGTATGCATCAAAAAGGACGCGCTGCGATCTGACACACACACCTCCCTGGTCAGTGCGATAGCGTGACCCGACATTGACCCAACCCAATGCAATTAGGAATAATAATATGCATCACGGTGCTTGCCCTCGCGATATATATATATACATACATATATATACATATATATATATATATATATATATATATATATATATATATATGATTTTTAGAAGCACCGTAAAGGGATTCGAATCCTAACCTGTGCCTACATAATCACGAAGACAAGACGCTAGCAAGTGAGTCATGAACAATGCTGCATAAGAACAACACGAGTCCCCGAGCACACTCTTCACACCTACGGCAGACGTAGTCTCATTTTCATCGAATTCTCCCATTTAGGCAAGCCCTCCGACAAGTTGCATATCTTTAGGTCAAACTGAATTTTTAGAAGTTCTGCTAAGGGCTTCGAACCCTGACCTGTGCCGACATAATCACAAAGCCAAGACGCTAGCAATTGAGCCATGAACGATGCTACGAAGACTGTGCTCGGGGACTAGAGTTGTCCTTTTGCAGCTCGTTCATGGTTCAGCTGTTAGTGTC
>NC_134784.1:32092137-32099637 GCF_046742065.1 Oratosquilla oratoria
AATGTTAAATCATTTGTCCCTCTTATTACGTCCAATATCTGTTTTATTAGTTATTATCAATACGGTAAAATTGTTCGGGAAATATGCTAAATTTAGCATAATTATGCTAAATCTTGGTTGGGATGTAGGAAGCTTTCGATGGAGGCAAACGAAGGAAATGGACGATCGTTTGACGAGCACTTGCGCGGTTACTGACGGAAACGAGGGGAGAAGAAGCTCAACAGACACAGGAAGTTCGAGGAGTGATGAAGGTTTGGGTTGAGGAGGAAGTAAGAAAGATCGTACGGGAATAAAGGATGGATTAGGACAAGAGGCAGACCAAGACTCTACAGCGGTTTATTGATAACTAGACTCTGCGGTCATTCGTTGACGATTTGTTTTTAATTTCTTTGATACTGATGATACGCTACGGGGATTAAAAGGAAGAAGAGGAAGAAGAAGGAGGAGGAGGTGGAAGAAGAAAAAGATGAGGAAGGAGAAGGAAAAGAAGAAGAAGAGGAAGAAGATGAAGATGAATAAGAAGAAGGGGAAGAAGAAGGAAAGAGGAAGAAAAAGAAGAAGGGGAAGAAGAAGGAAAGAAGAAGAAAAAGAAGAAGGAAAAGAGGAAGAATAATTATAATAAGAAGAGGAAGAAGAGGAAGAAGACGAATAAGATGAAGAAGAAAGAAGAAGAGGAAGAAGAAAAAGAAGAAGGAAAAGAAGAAAAATAAAAGGAGAAAAAGAAGAAAAAGAAAAAGGAGAAGGAGAAGAGGAGGAAGAAGAGGAGGAAAAATAAGAATTAAGAAAAAGAAGACGAAGAAGACAAAGAGGAAGAAGAAAAAGAAAACGAAGAAGAAGAAGGAGAAGAAGAAGATGGAGAAGAAGAGCAAGAAGAAGAAGAAGAAGAAGAAGAAAAAGAGGAAGAAGAAGAAGAAGAAAAGAAGAAGAAAAAGAAGAAGAAGAAGGAAAAGAAGAAAAAGAAAAGAAGGAGAAAAAGAAGAAAAGAAAAAAGAAGAAGAAAAGGAGTAAGAAAAAGAAAAAGAAGAAGACGACAAAGAAGAAGAAGAAAAAGAAAAAGAAGAAGTGAAAGGAGATAAAGATGAGGAAGAAGAAGAAGAAAAAGAAAAAGGAGAAGAAGAAGAAAAAGAAAAAGAAGAAAAATAAAAAGAAGAAGAAGAAGAAGAAGAAGAAGAAGAAGGAGATGAAGAAGAAGAAGAAGGAGAAGAAGAAGAAGAAGAAGAAGAAGAAGAAACAGGGTATCACAAAGCACCATCCTGTACAGAAAGGATTCACTGAGATATACTATGACCCTTTCACTACGAAAAGGGCACACATAGATAAATAAAACACCTTCGTGGAAGATATAAAAACAGAGAGAGCGTAATTATTGGTTGGGTCTAAAGAGACAGAGTAGGCCAAACGAAAAAACGGTAGAGAGTAAGATATTGCCAAGAAGGAAAAAGAGAAGTCTGAAGAGGAAGAAAAAAGGTAAAACGGAAGAGTGAAATATTTCGAAGAAGGAAAAGGAAAAGACAAACAACAAATAAGTAAATGCAAATAAAAAGAAAGTACAAAGTTGGACCATGACTCCCGTTTCTGGGGATTTTGTCCCCAGATTGGGATTTTCATGCATTCAGTAACAATCTGGAGACTTTGGCTTTTCGGGCAATGCGCGGGATGTCTAGTTGCTGTATAATGATAACAAATAAACTTCTGAAATACTCAACAATCAAGTTATTCCTATTATTTCATAATAGATATTATATTTTTTGTACTGTAAGTATATATGTGTCAATATTTTTAAACTAGGAAATTGTTGTCTAAACTAGGGATTTTTCAGCCGGACTCTAGGGAATTAATGTTCTGCCTTTATGGAAGTCCCAGGCTGGGCAGTACAAACCGGGCTGACGTACGATGGACGGAGTAGGCCTAACAGAAGAGGACACAATGCAGGGTAAAGCACAGGATGTTGGGTTAGGCGGTGGGGAGAAAGGAAAATGAGGTGGTTACTACAGGGGAGGTCTTTGAAGGGAAACGTTGCGGAGTCTGAGTCAGGCGCCCAAAAGGCTGGAGCCGGAAGACAGGATGTGGTGTATGTGCGCGTGTCAGCGTGATTGTCGTGGATAGGGGAGGGGGAAACGAGGTAAAGGGGACCGAGAGGCGATGAGGGGAATGTGGATAAGGGGGTGCATCTGGAAGGGGAAATGATAAAGAACCCTGCATGAGTGAGTTTTGGAGTGGGGAGGGGGAGGAAGAAGATTTGTAGATGAAAATGCTGAGTCGAGACAGCGACTGCACGGCAATATATGAAGACAGATTGGCAAGAGATCTGATGACCAATTTTGAGACTCCACCTTTTCGGTGGCGTATAGCCTCCAATTATAGAAGCGCTGGTTATTACTAATAAAATACTTTAGTTCTTATCCTTGGGGGAGTGGTGGTGGGGAAGAGGAGGAGGGGGGTAACTTCGCTTGGTGAAATGAAATTCCGTGGTGGCAACCATACTATTAGAAAACATATTGGAAAACGTATTAGAAAACGTTCCTCTCCGAGGAAGCAAGTAGATCTTGGAATGTGGAATTGAGTTCCTTTAGTGATGATTAAACGAGAGGATGCGCACACCTCACCGTTCCAAGGCAACCCCTCAGGTTCTTCGAGGCACAACCTCCCTCTGGCACCGTATGAGGCCGAGGGATCGCCCCCCCCCCACACCCTTTCCTGATCTCTCCTGGGCACCGCCAATCCGAACAGAGTTTCATAAAGTAGACACCAACTTCTGTTTCAGACTACCCGCCGCAAGAGTTGAGGTCCGAAGACCTCCCCACCCCAAAAAAAAAAGGAGAGATGGAAAGAGATGAATAGATAGATAGACAGACAGACAGACAGACAGAGAGAGAGAGAGAGAGAGAGAGAGAGAGAGAGAGAGAGAGAGAGAGAGAGAGAGAGAGAGAGAGAGAGAGAGAGAGGACAATCTATGAACGAAGATAGTGAATGACTGACGCCTGCATGTTCGAGAACCCGCTGCGACACACCCTTCCGCCCACAGCGCTCGGAATGCCGTAATGGAAAAGGAATTAACAGAAGGGGGGAACGATTAAAGGTGGAAAAGGGTGATGACGTAGACTAGAATCGCAAATGGAACTGCAGGGGGATAATAGAGATGGTGATGATAATGGTGATGATGATGATGATGATGATGATGATGATGATGTTGACGACGACAACGATGATGATGATGATGATGATGATGATGATGATGATGATGACGATGATGATGATTTGATGATGGTGATGATGATGATTTGATGATGATGATGATGATGATGATGATGATGATGATGATGATGATGATGATGATGACGGTGATGATGATAACGGTGATGATGATGATGATGATGATGATGATGATGATGACGATGATGATGACGATAATGATGATGATGATGACGATGATGATGAATGATGGTGATGATGATGATGATGATGATGATGCTGAAGATGATGATGATGTTGAGGGCTTTAACATGGGTAATGCAAACAAGGGCATCATATTAAGACAGCAGAGGCAGGACTTGTAGTAATGGACATAAATTGGGCAAACTTATCTTTAAGAAGGAAATAGGCAAGAACTGGCTTTACCAACAGAGTGGTTAACGAATGGAATAGACTTAGTAACCATTTAGTGAGCGCTGAAACAATTGGTTGTTTTAAGAGAAGATTTCAACTTTATGGATAGGGATGATAGGTGGTAAGGGACATGGAACTGCCTAGTGTAAGCCTTATGGTCTCTTGTAGTCTCCTCCATTCTTATGTTTTTATGACTGTAACACACTGTGGGTTGGCAGTGACCTGGATGACCTGACTGACCTGTCAGCGGCAATCGGAGTTTTCAACTTTGACCTCAAATGCGCCTCAGAGTCTTCCGCCTCTAAGAGGAGAGACTGAGGCTCCTTTCACACGTATCGACTTTTCGCCGTGCGCTGTCCACGACACGACGTCGTGCTCTCAAATAACCATGGATGTCAAGGGACGCTTTCACACGTGGTTGTGACGTGTGGAAGCGGCTATAGACACCCATAGTTATTTGAGAACGCGACGTCGTGTCGTGGGCGGCGCACGGCGAAAAGTCGATGCGTGTGTAACGAGCCTTAGGGAAGCTCCAGCTGCACCCACCTGAAGAAGAAAAAAAAGAAAGTATTAGTAGATTGTTTAGACATGTAATGCGTATAGTCTTGCAACTTCCTAGTCACGGGTTCGAGTCCCGCACTCCTCTCCAATTCCCAGTAGAGACCAAAAGCACATACTGAAGATGAACAAAGGTGACGGCTTCGGTCGTAGGTACACAGCGCCTCCTGGTGTATATCATTCATCTTCTTCATATAAGTATTTCTTTTAATTTCAGTGTTTGTGGAAATACCGTCCTTTGTGAGTCAGTTACCTGGATATCTGGTAATATATCAAACAATCAATCAATCAATCAGATATCCTGAGTCCAGTGCTGAACAAAGGCCTCTTTCATAGCATTCCATGACTCACACGACTGTGCCCACCTCCGCCACGCCACTCCTGCAAACTTTTCTATCTCGCCTCTCTACATTCTGTCTGGTCTCCCTCTTCCACGCTTCCCATCTCGCGGCGTCCACTCAGTAACACACTTGCTCCATCGCTCATCATTCGTTCGCGCTAACTTACCTGCCCAATTCCACTTCCTCTCTTTTACCGCCTCCACACTCTAGCCTGCTCTCTCGCCCAACTTGCTCTCTTTTGGCCTCTCAGCGTTATTCCCATTACTGATCTTTTCTGGTACTATAGGTGAGAGCTGCTATAAATGAGATTCAAAATTAAAATGAAAAAAATATAGATGCGTACATCCCTCCCTCCTTTCCTCCTTCGGCTCCTCCCATTTATTCATTTCCCCTTCCCCCCCCCTCTCTCTCTCTCTCTCTCTCCTTTTTTCTATCCTTTCTCGTTCCTTCCCTCTCCGTTTCTCTGCATCCCTCTTTCTCTCCCTACCTTTCTCCCTCTCTCCTTTCCTATTCATTTACTCCCTCACTCTCTCTCTCCCCCTCGTCCTGCTTCACTCCCTCTTACTCTCCCTACCTTTCTCCCTCTCTCCTTTCCTATTCATTCACTCCCTCACTCTCTCTCTCCCCCTCGTCCTGCTTCCCTCCCTCTCTCCCTCCTGTTCTCCCTCTTTCCTATTCCTCTCTCCCTCCCTCCATCTTTCCACCTCCCTTTCTCCCTCCCTGCCTCATTCTCTCTCTCTCCCTCGCTGCTTCCTTTCCTCCTCTTTTCTTCCCTCCCTCTCTCCTTCTCTCCCTTTCTCCCTATTTCTTCTCTCCCTCTCCCTCACCTTACCTCCCTCCCTTCCCTCCCTCCCTCCTTCTCTCCCTTTCTCCCTCTTCCTTCTCTCCCTCTCCCTCACCTTCCTTCCTTCCCTCCCTCCCTCCCTCCTTCCCTCACCTTCCTTCTCTTCCTCCCTCCTCTTCCTCTCCCTCACCTTCCCTCCCTCCTTCACCTTCCTTCTCTTCCTCCCTCCTCTCCCTCTCCCTCACCTTCCCTCTCTTCCTCCCTCCCTACCTCCTTCTCTCCCTTATTCCCTCTTCATTCTGTCCCTCTCCCTCTTCCTTCTCTCCCTCTCCTTCACCTACCTTCTCTTCCTCCCTCCTCTCCCTCTCCCTCACCTTCCCTCTCTTCCTCCCTCCCTCCTTCTCTCCTTTACTCCCTCTTCCTTCTCTCCCTCTCCCTCACCTTCTCTCTCTTCCTCCCTCCCTCCCTCCTTCTCTCCCTTTCTCCCTCTTCCTTCTCTCCCTCTCCCTCACCTTACCTCCCTCCCTCACCTTCCTTCTCTTCCTCCCTCCTCTCCTTCTCCCTCACCTTCCCTCTCTTCCTACCTCCCTTCTTACCTCGCTCCTTCTCTCCCTTACCCCCTCTTCCTTCTCTCCCTCTCCCTCACCTTCCCTCCCTCCTTCACCTTCTTTCTCTTCCTCCCTCCTCTCCCTCTCCCTCACCTTCCCTCCCTCCCTCACATTCTTTCTCTTCCTCCCTCCTCTCCCTCTCCCTCACCTTCCTTCTCTTCCTCCCTCCTCTCCCTCTCCCTCACTTTCCCTTTTCCTCCCTCCTCTCCCTCTCCCTCATCTTCCCTCCCTCCCTCCTTCACCTTCCTTCTCTTCCTCCCTCCTCTCCCTCTCCCTCTTCCTCCCTCCCTCCCTCCCTCCAGGCACCCTGGCAAACATCACACACACACACACAGCACCGGGGGAATCATCTCTTATTAATTCCATCAGTCACACAAGTGATCCTGTAATTCCCTTCGCTCCTCATTTTCCCATTATCATTCCCATACCTCTTCCCACTTCTCTTCCCCCTCGTTGCACGGTGAGGGTTTACCACACTGGGCTATTTTTCCTCCGACATCCTACCTCCAATTTTTCATTCAAATAACTAGAATATGACTTCGCTCACAGAAATCTAGACTTCTCTAAGAACGTTTGAACAATTTGTCTAACATTCGCACGGGTTTACAATCTCTTAGTTCATCATTCAGCTTTGCTATACATGACGGAAAAGTGATTAGATATTTCCAGATTTGAAATATATATATATATATATATATATATATATATATATTGTAACCGAAGTCGTTTTTACTCAAACGAACTCTCAACGGTCGACGATGGGAGCCCAATGTGATAGCACCTTTACTGTCAACGCGTCAGAGCCAGCTGGAGACCCCCGCTGAGCAGCCATTAACAGGACCCACCACTCCATTACTGATAAGTTTGGCAATCAACCCCAAGAACACGACCTTAGGGATTCTGGTACTCGTGGCTCAAGATCAGCTTACTCTCATTAACTTCTCCCCCTCACCTTCTCCTACCCTCCCCTCATTTCCCCTCACTTGACCTAACTTCATCTCCACTCACCTCCTCTCACCTACCTTCTTCTCCTCTCTCCCTCATTTCCCCTCACTCGACCTAACTTCATTTCCACTCCCCTCATTTCCCCTCACTTGACCTAACTTCATCTCCACTTCCCTCCTCTCATCTATCTTCCCCTCACCTACCCTCCCCTTCTCTCACCTCATCTTCTTTCAATTCACCTACATTCCCCTCATCTCCTCTCCCTTCCCTTACCCTCCATCGCCTTCCCCTCCTCTACCCCCCCCATTCCTTCACCTACCTTCCCCTCACTTCACCTCACCTCCACTCCCTTCCCCTCCCCCTAGTCTCCCCTCCCATTCTCTCCTTTCCTTCCTCTCACCTACCTCCTCTCCCTTCTCCTCACCTCCTTCACCTACCTTCTCCTCCCCTAATCTCTTCTCTCCTCCCTTCACCTATCATCTTCTCTTCTAACCTCGTCCCACTCCCCTCCCCTCCCTTTCCCCTCACTTTACCTACCTTCCTCTTGGCTAACCTTCCCTCCTCTCCCGTCATCTACATTCTTCCCCCAATAATCTCCCCTCCCTTCCCCTCATCTCACCTATCTTATTCTCCTCAAAACCCCTCATTTTCCTAACCT
>NC_134784.1:32104637-32114637 GCF_046742065.1 Oratosquilla oratoria
AAGGTCAGCTTAAAAAAAAATCCAAAGGGCTGCAAGGAGGTTAGGTTAGGTAAGGCCAGGAGAGAGAGAGAGAGAGAGAGAGAGAGAGAGAGAGAGAGAGAGAGAGAGAGAGAGAGAGAGAGAGAGAGAGAGAGAGAGAGAGAGAGAGAGAGAGAGAAGTCTTCTGTAGGGCTTCAGGGAGGTACGGTCCGTTGGCTCCGAGATAAAACACAAAAAATGGCAAAGAAGAAGGTTTTTTGAAATATTTGAAGCAAACAGATGAGGGAGGAAATTGAAGCGACGGTATTAGAAAGAAACAATGGATAAAGAGGAAACGGAAGAAGAGTTAGAGGAAGAGGAGGAAGAAGAGGAGGGGAAGAGGAGGAGCAATAATCAGGAAAAGTAATAAAAAGAAGAATAAAGGATGGGAAGAGAAAAAAATGAAACGAGGAGAAAGGTGTGGAGGAGGAAGAGGAGGAGAAGGAAGCGGAGGAAGAAGACCTACATAAGGAGCTGGAGGAGGATGAGAGAGGAGCGGAGGAGAGGGATCTAGAGGACGAGCTGGAGGAAGCGAAGGAGAAGGATGAGGAGAAGCACCTTAAGGATAAGCTAGAGGATAAGGAGAAGAAGGACCTTGAGGATGAGTTGGAGGATGAGAAGAAGGAACTTGAGGATGAGTTGGAGGATGAGGAGAGGGACCTTGAGGATGAGCTGGAGGATGAGGAGAAGGACCTTGAGGATGAGATGGAGGATGAGGAGAAGGACCTTGAGGATGAGCTGGAGGATGAGCTGGAGGATGAGGAGAAGGACCTTGAGGATGAGCTGGAGGATGAGAAGAAGGATCTTGAGGATGAGCTGGAGGATGAGGAGAAGGACCTTGAGGATGAGCTGGAGGATGAGGAGAAGGACCTTGAGGATGAGCTGGAGGATGAGGAGAAGGACCTTGAGGATGAGCTGGAGGATGAGGAGAAGGACCTTGAGGATGAGCTGGAGGATGAGGAGAAGGACCTTGAGGATGAGCTGGAGGATGAGGAGATGGACCTTGAGGATGAGCTGGAGGATGAGGAGAAGGACCTTGAGGATGAGCTGGAGGATGAGGAGAAGGACCTTGAGGAAGAGCTGGAGAATGAGGAGAAGGACCTTGAGGATGAGCTGGAGGATGAGGAGAAGGACCTTGAGGATGAACTGGAGGATGAGGAGATGGACCTTGAGGATGAGCTGGAGGATGAGCTGGAGGATGATGAGAAGGACCTTGAGGATGAGCTGGAGGATGAGGAGATGGACCTTGAGGATGAGCTGGAGGATGAGGAGACGGACCTTGAGGATGAGCTGGAGGATGAGGAGAAGGACCTTGAGGATGAGCTGGAGGATGAGGAGATGGACCTTGAGGATGAGCTGGAGGATGAGGAGAAGGACCTTGAGGATGAGCTGGAGGATGAGGAGAGGGAAGAGAAAGAGAAGAAATGAGGAGAAGGACCTTGAGATGAAGACGGAGGAGAAGGAAGAGAAGGAGAAAGAGAAGAAGAGAGAAGAAGACAAGGAAGAGGAGGAGGTGGAAGAGGAGGAGAAGGAAGAGGAGGAGGAGGAGAAGGAGAAAGAGAAGAAGAGAGAAGACAAAGAGGAGGAGGAGAAGGAGAAAGAGAAGACGAGAAGGAAGAGGAGGAGAAGGAGGAGAAGAAGAGGGAAAAGTGAAGGAAGAGTAGGAGATGGAAGAGAAGGGGGAGAAGGAAGAGGAGTAGAAAGAGAAGTAGAGAGAAGAGGAGGAGAAAAAAAGTGGAGAAGAACCTACAGGAGGAGATGGAGGAGAAGGAGAAGGAAGAGGAGGACATGGAAGAGGAGGAGAAAGAAGAGTAGGAAAAGGAAAAGGAGGAGATGGAAGAGTAGGAGAAAGAAGAAAACGAGAAAGAAGAGGAGGAGAAGGGAGAGGATGAGAAGAAAGAGGAGGGGAAGGGAGAGGAGGAGAAGAAAGAGGAGGAGAAGAAAGAGGAGGAGAAGAATGAGGAGAACAAGGACCTAAAAGAGGCGAAGCTATAAGAAGAAAAGTCTCATCATATGTGGAGACCTTTTATCTCAGCTTTTGATGTGGAAGTACGCCAAACCGGCCTGGCTTTATTGTCCACGATTCTCCCTCTACTATTTCTCAGACGACGGATTTTAAGTCTTATGCTCTGTCCAAGGAGGCGGTTTCGTGAGCCATCCACCACCACCCCCCACCCCCACCACCCTCTCCAATTCATATTACAGTTCATGGCAGCTTCTGCCTTGCATTCGTCTTTTCTTTTCCCTTTTCATCTATTTTCAACTCTGGTTTATTTGCGTTCTTCGTATTTCAGCCTGTGGAGTCGTAAATGTTTGACTACAACATATGGTGGCAGCGGTGGGATTTATTTATTTATTTTTCATTGTTATTATTATTTTTTTTAAATCATCCCGAATTTTGTCTTGATAATAGAGTGGAGATTTACGGTTATATGTACAACTTTTCATGTTCACAATGATAATACTTAATATACTTGATATATATTTCAAACATAACTGGTATGCTAACTAATAATATCAATATATACTAATAATACTAATAACTGATATATACTAATAATAATTTATATATACTAAAACATAACCAATATACTAATATAACTAATACTTAATATACTTAATGATAAAGTGGAGATACCTTTTCTCCTGCGTTTCATTTAAATGATAGAATGGAAATATATACTTGATATACAATATACTCAGTATTTAATATACTTAATAATATGATTAATATACTTATGATGCTTAACATAATTAATGATATACTTAATATACTTAATAACATGCTTAATATACTTAACAATATACATAATATATTCAATTATATGTTTGATATACTTAATAATATACTTAATGATATACATAATATATCTAATTATATGTTCAATATATCTAATAATATACTTAATAATATATACATTTAATTATATGTTTTATATACTTAATAATATACATAATATATTCAATTATATGTTTAATATACTTAATAATATACATAATATATCTAATTATATGTTTAATATACTTAATAATATACTTAATAAGATACTTAGTAATATGCTTCATGGGGACTTCTTTTATTTGTGGTCGTAATTACTCGGGCCAACTTTAATCAATTCAGCCTTCCATTCTGGAGGAGTTGATGGCTTCGTCGACATTTAGCGATGAAATAGTTGACGTGCCACGCTCACTCCAGGTGGTGGCACACTAGGCATTTCTCGCTAGCATGCTACTTGCATTTGCTACTTCGTTTGAGTAGAAACGACTTCGGTGACGATCTTTCGTTTTTCAAATTTGCAAATGTCAAGTTCCTCTTGGGTCATATGGTTAGAAGCTGAGTGACTAAGAAAAGTTAAACCTATGCGAATGTTAGACATACTGTTGAAATGTTCTTTGGGAAGTCTAGATTTCTGTAAGCGAAGTCATGTTCTAGTTATTCAAATGGAGGTTGGAGGTAGGATGTCGGAGGAAAAATAGCCCAGTGTGATAACTCTTATTGCCTTGATCCCTCTACAGTCTTCTTGAAATTTCCTTTTTTTTTTCTTCTTTCTTGGCCGCGCGGTAGACCAATGACCACCGTGTCGAACTCATGAGCAGGTGGTCGTCAGTTCGATTCCCGGGGCCCGCTGCGTGGTTCTTACATTGGTTCCAGACAGCACTAGCCAAGCGGGAGGCGACCCAACGTCGGCCTCAAAAACCCAGCGGCATGACGTAACTGACGGGAGTTCTCACTTCCCATTTCGTGGGGATGGGATTTCTTTCTCTCTCTCTCTCTTTCTCTCTCTCTCTGGGTTCATTCATCCTCTCTTCTCTCTCTCTGTTTTTTTTTTTTTTTTTTTTTTTTTTTTTCTTTTTTGTGGGTGACGGTGTCCCTCAACTTCTGGGCTCTTTCATCGTCTCCTCTTTTTCCTTCTTGCCTTCGACTTCTAGACTCTTTCTCGTCTTCTCTTCGGCCTTCCTTCGAGCACATCTCAGGTGCAAAGTAGCATCGCTCCTCCATCTTCTTCATCCATATTAATGACGTCAACGAAGTGCTCCAACATTTTTGGCGATATTGTGGATGGCAACCTCTGCTGTCGCCTGGATCTCTGAGGCATCTCATGGTAAGTTCAGGTTTAAGAAGGAAATAGGCAAGAACAGTGGTTACCGAATGGAATAGACTTAGTAACTATGTAGTAGTGAGCGCTGAAACTATCGGTCGTTTTAAGAGAAGATAACTTTATGGATAGGGATGATAGGTGGTAATGGAGATGGGACTGCCTGGTATAGGCCCTATGGTCCCTTGCAGTCTCCTCCTTCTTATGTTCTTGCTTCCACTGCCAATGTGTCCATCTGCAGCCCTAAAGGGTTATCACACTGGGCTTCATCACCAGCGCCGATAGTTGAGAGTTCGTTTGAGTTACAACGACTTCGTTTACAATATTCAAATTTTCAAATCTCCAAATATCAAATCATCTTTCCGTCGTATATAGCAAAGCCGAATGATGAACTAAGAGATTGTAAACCTAAACGAATGTTGAAAATACAGATAAACTGTTCTTCGAGAAGTATAGATTTCCGTATACGAAGTCATATTCAGGTTATCTGAACGGAGGTTGAAGATAGGATGTCGGAGGAAAAACAGCCCAGTGAGCTAATCCCATTTGACCTCCTCACAGTGATTGTCTGTGTCCCGGATCGTTTCTCTGGCTGCATCTTGAGCTTATCTCCTTCTTGCTTCACATACCTTAGACGTTATCAAGTTCCCTTCATTAAACACGGAACAATACTCTACCGTTCCCCATTCTCTTCCCTATTTCACCCCTCCACGCGGTCCTATGTTAATCATTTTACATATCTCATAAGCCCTCTGTGAGGGGAACCATCTTAGCCTCCCGATAGGGGGGAGTGTGTGACGTTAAACCATATCATCATCATCATCACATATCTCATTGATCAAGTAACAGAAATTTATCTTACGAGGACAAGTTTAGGCACCTTAACTTGCACTCTCTGGAAAGACGCAGAGTGCGGGGTGATCTAATAGGGGTGTTCAAGTGGATCAAAGGCTTTAACAAGGGTGACGCAAACGAGGGTCATCGTATTAAGACAATAGGGCGAAACTCGCAGTAATGGATTTAAATTGAACATGTTCAGATTTAAGAAGGAATTAGGCAAGAACTGCTTTACCAATAGAGTTGTCAACGAATGGAATGGACTTAGTAACCATGTAGTGAGCGCTGAAACTATCATTTGTTTTAGGAAAATATTAGACAACTTTATGAATGGGGATGACAGGTGGTAATGAATGGACATGAAACTACCTAGTGTAGGCCTTATGGTCTCTTGCAGTCTCATTCATTCACATGTTCTTATGACTCCTCCAGTTATAAATATCGATGCTGATTTTTCTATTTGGGTGTTCAAGGGCAAATTACTTCTCATTTGTTGTGTAGAGGTGTAATTAAAATCGATTATTGTTGGTTCCTGACAGACCTGCAAGGCGGGGAGACGACCTAAAGGGAAAAAAAAAAAAAAAAAAAAAATATATATATATATATATATATATATATATATATATATATATATATATACATATATATATATATATATATATATATATATATATATATATATATATATATATATATACTGTATATATATATATATATAATAATAATAATGATAATAATAATAATGATAATAATAATAATAATAATAATAATAATAATAAATAAATAATAATAATAATTAACGGGGCTTTGCACTACCATAGGTTTCTCACTTCCCACTGCTTGGGAGCGGTATGCGTGAGTACTGACACAACAGCAACAGACCTACCAAACAGTTAAAGACTTATTGTTTGTTGTTCACTCCAACCCGGAGGTCCTTCACGGTTTGGTGAAGGTGCGGAGCCTACTCCAGGAGGCGGTGAGTAGCTGTGGCCGAAGACGTTACCTTTGCTATATCAATGTGCTTTAGGGACTGTTAGGGGGCAGGCACGTAGGGCAAAGTCGCATGGGGCATAGATGACGGCTTTGGCCGCAGCTACTCAGCGCCTCTTGGCGTAGCCCCCTCACCTTCCACCTTCGGTTCTTCCCCAACCTCCGAAGACGCAAAGTTGGCTGAAAATGTCGGAATCGAGACACACAGACAGACATACAGACAAACAAGAGAGAGAGGAGATATACAGAAACAAGAGATATAGATAGAGAGAGAGATAGAGAGAGAGGGAGAGTGGGGAGAGAGAGAGAGAGATAGAGAGAGAGAGAGGGAGAGATGGAGAGAGAGAGAGAGAGAAAGAGAGAGAGAGAGAGAGAGAGAGAGAGAGAGAGACAGAGAGAGAGAGAGAGAGAGAGAGAGAGAGAGGGGGAGGTATTAATACATAAGAAGCAGGGGACCCTCATAAGGATCTAAATTTCGAGTCGTCGTCGTCCTTGTTCGCTTCATTCGCCCCAAGTTATGGAAGGACGAACCGATTCCCGGGATTATGAATTTCTATGATTCCGGCCTCCCACCGTCGCGCCTCTCTCTCTCTCTCTCTCTCTTGTCTGCCTGTCTGTCTCCCGCTCTCTTCCTCTTTTGCCTGTATGTCTGTTTGTCTCCCGCTCTCTTTCTCTTCTCTCTCTCTCTCTCTCTCTCTCTCTCTCTCTCTCTCTCTCTCTCTCTCTCTCTCTCTTGTCTCTGTCTGTATCTCTTGTGTCTGTCTGTCTGTCTTTTTTTCCTGTTTGTCTCGACTTCGATATTTTCAGCAAACTAAATAAATAAATAAGTAATAGATAAGTAAATAAGTAAATAATAAATAAATAAATAAATAACAAACAAATAAACAAATGAACGGGCCACTAAAACGTATAGCTTTGGAAATCAGACGTCGATTATGGTGATTCAGAGTTCAATTGCATTAAACGAGGTCGCTTTTGCTTTCAGTGGGCCATGCGGTAGCTCAGTGGATACCTTGTTGAACTCATGAGCTGGTGGTCATGAGTTCGATTCTCGAGACCCGCTGCAGGCCTTGTCGTGCTGGTTACCGACAGCCCTGGCCAGGCGAAGAGGCGACCTAACATAAGAGAGAGAGAGAGAGAGAGAGAGAGAGAGAGAGAGAGAGAGAGAGAGAGAGAGAGAGAGAGAGAGAGAGAGAGAGAGAGAGAGAGGCCTGCAGCAACTGATAGGGCTACCTACTAGGGGTTTCTCACTTCCCACTTCGTGGAATTGGGATGGTGCGTTTGCTTTCAGTGTCACTCTTGATGTCTTATCAATCCCCGGTACCTTTCCTATCTTCAGCATATTCTCTCTCTCTCTTTTTTTTTCTTCAAATTTTCACTAAACGAGTCTGTTATTTTTACTACTGATATTACCATAGGATTTTGTTCCATTATTACGTCTACTCACAATTTTTTTTTCTTAATTTTTCCTTTACTCGACATTTCTTGAATTTTATGTTTCCATCTCCAAAGGTGAGATGCGCAAGATGGCCGAAGGCTATCCACTTATACACGAGAGTGTGGCTACATCAAACCAAGAAATCACACATAAAAAATGGCCTGGGAAAAGGAGGAGGAGGGAAAGGAAGAAAAGAAAAGAAAGAACTGTAAAAGGACAACAGAGAGGAAGAGGATGAAGGTAAGAATAAGGAGGGGAAAAAGTAAAAAAGATTAAAGAGAGGTGGAAGAAGAAAAGGGTGAGAAGAAGGAGGAGAAAGAGAAAAAGACGTGGAAGAGGATGAGGATAGGAATAAGGAGGAGAAAGAGTAAGAAGAGATGGAAGAGAAAGAGGATGATAATAAGGAAGAGAAAGAATAAGATGACGTGAAAAAGGGGTAGTAAGGAAGAGAAAGAGTAAAAGGTGGAAGAGAAGAGGAAAAGTATAAGAGGAGAAAGAGTAAAAAGACGTGAAAGAGGAAGAGAGGAGGAATAAAGAGAAGAAAGACATAGAAGATGTAAGAGAGGAAGAGGAGAGGAATAATGTGGAGAAAGAGTAAAAAGAGGTGGAAGAGAAAGAGGGTAGAAATAAGGAGGAGAAAGAGTAAGAAGACGAAAGAGGAAGAGAGGAGGAATAAAGAGTAAGAGTAAGAAGAGGTGGAAGAGAACGAGAGTAATGATAAGGAGGAGGAAGAGTAAGAAGAAGTGGAAGAGGAAGAGGGTAGGGATAAAGAGAAGAAAGAGTAAGAAGACGTGAAATAGGAAGAGAGGAGGAATAAGGAGAAAGAGTATGAAGAGGTGGAAGAGAACGAGGGTAATGATAAAGAGGAGAAAGAGTGAGAAGAAGTGGAAGAGAAAGAGAGTAGGGATAAAGAGAAGAAAGAGTAAGAAGACGTGAAATAGGAAGAGAATATGGTTAGAAGAGATTGAAAAGATCGAAAAGGAGGAAAGGGACCTTGAGGAGGAGAAGGAAGAGGAGGAAAAGGACCTTGAGGATGAGCTGGAGGAGGAGGAGAAGGAGAGGTAGGGAAAGGAGAAGAAGGAAGAGGAGGAGGAGGAGGAGAAGGAGGAGGAGGAGGAGGGAGAGGAGGAGGAAGAGCGTCCTTCTCTCTCGCCTCCTCCTCCTCTTCCTCCATTTTCCGGAAGAATAAGGAGAAAGAGTAAGAAGAGGTGGAGGAGAAGGAGTATGAAATCAGGCGTTGAGGGAAAAGGAACACCAGTGGATAGGTGGCGAACGCTCAAGAGTGTCAGACTAACTTTGGAGCCACTGGGCAACTACCTAGGGAATGAGGAGGAGGAGGGGAAGAAGAAAGATGGTTGAAAAATACCAGGAGGCTTAAGGAGGAAGAAGAGGAGGAAGAGGAGGAAGGGTAAATTGGACTTGTTGGAGAACGCTGAAGTGTGCCGGACTAGCTTTGGGGTAACTAGGGGGCGGGGTGTCACTGACTCCCTTGAGCAAGCGGAGGATGAGGGGGAGGGGGAGCCGATGGGGGGAAAGAACATTTGAGGGTACCAGCTATGGAGCGACTGGGCTACTAAGTGGAGACACTGATCCCCGAGCAAGTGGAGAAGGAAGGAGGGGGTGGAGGGAGTGGAAGAGCAGGTGGAGAAGGAAGTAGAGGGGGTGGAGGGAGTGGAAAAGGAGGCGGCGCAGGAGTTCCGTGGTATGCTGAGGCCTTTTATTTGGCCTTTTGAGGCGGGAGATTCCCCCCCCCAACCTCGCCTTTATTGTTCACGAGCTTATCTTGACATTTTTCAACCTGCGGATTTTGAATTTTCTTCTGCGCTGGCCAAAGGGTCTTCCTCAAGAGGCCCTCGCCCATATTACAACTCCACAATTTGTTTTCGTATTTTTGTCTCTTCTTTTCTTTTTCATTTTGTTTCAAGCGGATCACGTTTTTAGGGTTTTGGACATCCTGCCTTTAGGAGTATAAGACACTTTGTGAGATTTATTGGCATTAACCCCTCCTCCATGAGAATATATATATATATATTTATATATATATATATATATATATATTTATATATATATATATATATATATATATATTTATCAACTGTGATTCCTTGTCTTAGCTATGATTCTATTTAACGTCGCAAACTCCCACTATCAGGAGGCTAGAACGATGCCCCTTACAGAGGACTTTGTAACGTGGAATTTAATGAACCATGCCCTTGGTCCAACTCGATGGCGGCAAGGTGCACACTGCCACCCCGACCTCCGCCGCAAGTAGCGTCGCTCTAACCCGCCCGGCCAGCGAGTATCCATCTTAGTTATGATTTTGTGTTTATCTCTGGAGAAAATGACGTGTTTCTAATAATCCTTGGGCATCCTTTTGGAGTTTTCTGTGTCCTTTACTTTTGCTTCTCTCATCCCTTCCCCTGAGAATTTTTTTCTCTTTTTCTCTCTGGATTTTCTCTTACACCCCCCTTTTTTTGGGGGGGGGGGTTAAACCACGTTCTTTTGCAAAGTCCTCTTATTTTTTTTCCGTTTCCCTTTGTATACCTTTGCTTCCCTCATCCTTTCCTTTAAAGACACTCCCTCTGGATTCTCCCTTGCCTCCTCTTCTTTTCTTTTCTTT
>NC_134784.1:32117137-32119637 GCF_046742065.1 Oratosquilla oratoria
CACACATATATACATATATATATATATATATAGATAGATAGATAGATAGATATATTACATGTGTGGATGTGTGAGTCCATGTTGGTAAATGTGTCCGCTGTGGAGCGCGTATGTATAGTGAAGCCAATTTGGATGTGTACGACAAAATCGTCAAAAAAGAGCACACCGTACATGAAATTACCCGGTTAGCAAACTTAATCGACATGCTGCAAGGTAGCGCTGAATTGCATATGGAAACACAAAGCTATACCATTTGATTGGACGGCTGCCGAACGCATAATTGAATGCGTTTTGCATAAATGTAATCGTCATTCATGCTAACGTAGAATGTGTTTGTAAAAAAAATCCTCAGAAATTGTCATACATCCTAACAGAGTATACGTTTGTAATAAAATCCTCTGAAATGGTTATTCATACTAACGTAGTATACGTTTGTACTAAAACCCTCAGAAATTGTTATTCATACTAATGTAGTATACGTTTGCAATAAAATCCTCAGAAATTGTTATTCATATTAATGTAGCATACATTTGTAATAAAGTCCTCAGATATCATTATTCACCCTAACATAGTATATGTTTGTAATAAAATCCTCAGAAATCGCTATTCATACCAACGTAGTATAGGTTTGTAATAAAATCCTTACAACCCAGAAATGGAAATCGTTTTTAAATTTCCTACCACGGTCGGACGAATTATTCAGGACTGTTTATCCCCCAATCAGAGTGCAAATCATGAATGAAAGATGTAACAGGTACGATCAGACACTCGTGAAGGGGATAGAACTCGGACATTGACTACAAATTGGCGGTGCTAATGTAACCGACGATAGCTGGTCACAGGTTAATTGAAGGAAAGAATTGTATATATTGTCCCCTAACTATAATGGATTTAACTGATCATAGCTGCACACAGAAATAGGCTTGAGAAACCAGAAGCAACATTTATGTAATAGACAACAATGCATATATGATTAGCATGGATTACTTCCACAAACAGAATATTCGTTAAAAATGCTGAGAAGGAATATCATTAACAAAACAAATTTATAAAGATATATATGTTGCTACAAGTGATGGGGTAACTTTACCAAATCCTGCAGTGCAAGTTTATTGCTCGCTACACTAATATTGGGTAATAGACAACAATGCATATATGATTAATTTGGATTACTTACAAAAACAGAATATTCGTTGAAATTGCTGAGAAGGAATATCATTAACAATACAAATTATAAAGATATATATATGCTGCTACAAGTGATGGGGTAACTTTACTAAATCCTGCAGTGCAAGTTTATTGCTCGCTACACTAATCAAGGGTTTATTTGCAAGAGGCGACCTGCGCAAAGTGAGATGCAACTGGAGGCAGATAGATGCGGCAAATAGAATGGATTTTGACCTTTTCAAATATTAGAAATGCAGCAGCCAAAGTCCGACAGATCAATGTGATGCACTTACAGTCGCAGCCCGCAAAGGTTATTGCACCGCAAGACAATGAAGATTACGATCTGTTAAGTTCTCTGAATCTCTACACACACACATCTTTATATATACACACACACACACACACACACACACACACATATATATATATATATATATATATATATATATATATATATGATACACAAGAAACCCAGAGTCTGTGAAAATAAACTTCGAATGAAACAAGATTCTATATTTCGGCTATCAACTGTAGCCCTCTTCAGGAAAGTACATAAGACAAAGGACAAAGCGGATTTATAAGCTACAGAAACAAAGAAAATAGAGGGAACGTGGACTGATGGCATTACTCAGACGCGGAGTAAAATGGGGCGGCGGAGGAGGGTGAGGGTAAGGTGAGGGGGGTGGTTGTAAGCTTCGTACGAGCCTACTCACCGCCGCACGAAGTCTACAACCCCCCCTCACCTCACCCTCACCCTCCTCCGCCGCACCATTTTACCCTGCGTCTAAGTAATGCCATCAGTCCACGTTCCCTCTCTTTTCTGTGTTTCTGTAGCTTACAAGTCCCCTTTGTCCTCTGTCTTATGTACTTTCCTGAAGAGGGCTACAGTTGATAGCCGAAATATAGAATCTTCTTTTATTCGAAGATTATTTTTTCCGATTGTGTGTTTCTTGTGTGTCACTGACAAATGTGCTACTACATTTCTGTTTAGAAATATATATATATATATATATATATATATATATATATACATGTGTGTGTGTGTGTGTGTGTGTGTGTGTGTGTGTGTGTGTGTGTGTGTGTGTGTGTGTGTGTGTGTGTGTTGTGTGTGTGTGTGGAAAACCACTAAGGAAAATAATACAAAGTGAACCGAGCACTTTCGTCTATTCAGACACCTTCAAGGTGGCATTAAGTTGTTCACCCTGAAGATTTCTGGATAGACGAAAGCGCTCAGTCCACAATATATTATTTGCCTGTGTGGCTTTCTGCATACTTAGAACCACGATTCTATGTGATGTCTCCTGCATATATATATATATATATATATATATAT
>NC_134784.1:32124637-32142137 GCF_046742065.1 Oratosquilla oratoria
GCAGCGTTATGGGTGCGAAGATCATGTTGTTGTTCTTGCTGGAATTAAAATGCTTGCGTGTGTGCCTCCTTTGTTCAAATTAGAAAATTTTTCAGATGCCAAGGCCTGTGTTAACACTTCGTCCAACCCAAGATGGTGGATAAGTACAGTAGATTTTTGTTAAGCACTCATTTTGACTGGGGCGTTGTAGTTTCTGTCTTTCACACACACACACACACACACACTCACACACACACACACACACACACACACACACACACACACACACACACACACACACACACACACACACATATATATATATATATATATATATATATATATATATATATATATATATATATATATATATATATATATATACATTTCTCTCTCGACTTGCTCGAGGCTTTGCTGTTGTCTTATAGAGTTTCCTTGTTGTTTTTAGCTACGATTGTTCCAACAGTTCCCCGAGGACACCGTCATCCTTATCAACAAACTTTATCAGCAAGAGATCGTAAGTTGTAAGGTGTAATTTTTAAGACGTTGAGAATTCATAAAGAGTGAAAAAAGGTTGAGAACACAATATAATTAGTAGGTGTTGCTTATTCCTAAAGTTAAAAGAAATCTCCTCAGCTAAAAGTACAGACGCAAAGGCTGTCCTATTTATGTTCAATTTTCTTAACCACCGTTGCATTTTAGAAAGTATTTGATTTGAGCAAAGCGCTCCCTTGCATCATACGATTCACTCCCACGCCAGCGCCAGTCCCCTCCAATGTCTCTCCGAGGAGCAAGCTCCCATGCAGACACCCACTCTTCCCACTCCAGACAACTCTATACAGGTTCGATCCATTTGCCCCACCAGCCATGACTTCTGTAGGCGTCCCTTTCTTCGTCCACCCCCATCGAGGGTTGTCTCTTGTGGAGACAACGCTGAATAGGATCAACATCATCAGGGAAACGTGCCACGTGATGCCCATATTACCCGGGAGAGTTGACGTTCACGAATTATGCTGAACGTAACTGGCGAAGCGGGCTAGAGCGTCGGTACTTATAACGGAGGTCGAGGTGATGGCTGTTCGAGCCCTGCTACGGGCGAGTTCAAGCAAGAGCCTGGTTCATTAGATTGCAGGCTACAAAGTCCTCTGTAAGGGACACCATTCTAGCCTCCTGTTAGAGGGGGGCTCGTGAGGTTAAACTGAATCAGCTGGTCTAGAATTAGTCTCACTGGCTAGTCTGTGGTTTGATACGAAGTCATTCCAGCGTTACCCTCCATGATTCTCCCCAAGCAAAAAAGAAAAAAAAAAAGAGAGAGAGAGAGAGAGAGAGAGAGAGAGAGAGTGAGAGAACACACTCCCCTCAGCCTACTTAAGTCTAAGCGAACGTAATAGATTGTTCCAAATTACCTTCATCGTACCCAACAAATCTATCTTCATTCTTTCGCTGAGTTAAACAAAAATGCAGAGTTAGTGAGTGAGCGAGTCAGTGAGTAATTTAGTTCTTCATTATTTCGCTGAGCTAAAGAAAATTGCTGAATTAGTGAGTGGGTGAATGAATGAGCTGGTGAATGATTGAGCTCTTCATTTTTTCGCAGGGCTGAACAAAACTCTAGAGTTAGTGAGTAAGTGAATAAGGAAGTGAGTGAGTGAGTGAGTTAGTGTGAGACCGAGTTCCTCATTGTTTCACTTGGCTGAATAAAAATGTAGAGTTAGTGAATAAGTGAATAAGGGGGTGAGTGAGTGAGTGAGGAAGTTAGTGAGTGACTGAGTTCTTCATTCTCTCACTGGGCTGAACAAAACTGTAGAAACGACTTGGGTTACGATCTTTTGTTTTTCGTCATCTCCAAATGTCAAACTAATCTTGCGTCATAGAGTCAGAAGCTGAGTGACGAACTAAAAGGAGTTAAACCTAGAATACGAATGTTAAACACATTGATGAGATGTGCTTACGGAAGTCTAGAATATTGTAACCGAAGTCGTTTCTACTCAAAGCAAGTAGCAAAAGCGAGTAGCATGCTAGCCTAGTGTGCCACCACCTTTAGTTAGGGTGTGAACGAGTAAGACCCAGATGTATTTGGCAGGAACTGAGCTGCAATTTGCAATTAATAGCCTCCACGTTCCTTTCCAGCGTTCCGTTTTAAAGACTGAATAACCCAATTAAAGACTTCGAAGCAGACCTAGACTTCCCCTAATCATCCTCTGGCTCAGCCCCATCCTCCTCCTCCTCCTCTCCCATCTTCCCCTCTTCCTCAAATCCTCCTCCTTTTAACTTTCTTTTCCTTCCTCTTCCTGCCCTCTGGCTAAACTTTGGCTCCAGGCCCATCCTCCTTCATCCAAACTTCAATCCCTCCGATCAACCCCAAACAAGAATCCACCGCTACATCCATCACCCATTTCCACCAGAAAAATCACCACTGTTGCCATGAACACCACTAAACTCCGCGACCGATGGCTACCACCATCGTTATCTCCACAGTCGATCACATCGCAATGTCTCTTCGTCATCGTCATCACAGACACACAAAGACAAAGACAAAGGCAAACAGAGAAAGACAAGGACACTGACAGGGGACAAGGACAAAGACACGGACAAGGACAAAAACAATGATATAGACAAAAAGACAAAGTCAAACACATACAAAAACGAAGACGAAGACAAGGACAAAGACAAACACAAGAGCACGGACAAAGACAGAGACAGGAGGGACAAAGGGAAAAAAGACATATAAAAAACAAAGGCAAAATCAAAGACGAAGGCAAAAACAAGGACAAGGACGAAGACCAAGACAAGGCCGAAAGACGAACATGAGGACGAATACAAACACAAAGAAGAGCGGGACACGATCGCATTTGCCTCCAATAGCATGAACACAACCACAACCACGGACCAACATCAGCTCCACCATCTACCTCACCTCCCTTCCTCCTCAACTCCCGAGTCATCTTCCATCCCTTCCATCATCTCCTAGGCTTGCCAGAGGCATCGTCAGCGTTAATGGTAACTTCATTTTTATAAAGACCCTTAGATAAGAAGCACAATCTCATTCGTAGTAAGTGAGTAGACTTCTAGAAATGAGAAGTAGTGGTGTGGGTTGCCAAATGTAATGAAAAATCAAGAGTGAATGTATACACACACACACACACACACACACACACACACACACACACACACACACACACACACAATGAGTAGGATTGCCAAATGTAATGAAAAATCAAGAGTGAATGCACATACACGTACACGCACACAAATACACACATACACACAAACACACACACGCACACCAAGACTGGAATATGCATAAGTGGTCCCCACACTCATTTGAAATTATAAACAAGATTAAGATGATGCAAACGGCAGACACTAACCAGTTATCAGTCTGACAGATAAGCCTTATCGAGAAGGCCGCCGCAAATTCGTCGAAGAACAAAAGAAATGACTTATTAAAGTGTTCACTTCCTCCTTCATTCTCTCCTCTTATCATCTGCCTCCTCTTCATCATCTTCCTCCGTTCTCCTCTACCTTCTCTTTCTCCTCTTACTCTTCCTCCTCCTCCTCTTTCGCTTCTTCACCCTCTTTTCATTCTCACCTCTTCCTATTTCACCCTCATATCATTTGCCTCCTCTACCTTCTCTTGCTCCTCTTCCTCCTCCTCTTTCTCTTCTTCACCCTCGTGTGTGTGATCTAATAGAGGTGTTTAAGTGGATCAAAGGCTTTAACAAGGGGGATGCAAACAAGGTCATCATATCAAGACAACAGGGCAGTACTGCACTAATGGATATAAGTTGGACAAATTTAGGTTTAAGAAGGAAATAGGCAAGAAATTATATACCAACAGAGTGGTCAAATATCGGTTGTCTTAAGAAATGACAGGTGGTATTGGACATGGAACTGCCTAGTGTAGGCCTTATGGTCTCTTGCAGTCTCCTTCATTCTTATTCTTCTCTTATGTTCATCTTCCCTCTCATCCTCTCCTTCCTTTCTCTCGTTTTGTCTGACTCTCATTTCTCTTTCTCCTGCCTCTCTTCCTCCTCGTAATTCTCTCTTTTACCTGACACTACAGTTACAAGAGAAAAAGAGGTAAAGAGAGTTATTTCGACAGATGACAAATTGTGGGTGTGTATCAGAACATTTAGTAAAACTCTGGTATTATAATTTCATAAATAACAAAGGTTAATACCACTCTATGAACTATTTAACTTACAAATAATTTTCAACTCCCCAATCAAAAATAAATAAATAAATAAAACAAAATGAAATAAAAATCCCACATAAGGATATCAATTCCAATTCTGGCGTTTTATGAATTTTGTCAAATAAGAGCAGGATGAACGATTTAAAAAAATCACAAAATGCTGGGTAGACATTTTTCAATCGCAATTCACCCGTTTGATTAACGACAGCAATTCTAGAAAAGCCATTTTTGCGAGAACAAAAATCCCAAAATAAGAATCTGCGCGAACATGATTTATCATTTTAATAGGACAATCAGAGAAATGTCTGAATGGTCGTACAGTTGTGAACAAACGACTAACAACGCAACAATCCCTGAAACTAATTACTTTGATAAGTGATGCCGTCAACTTAGGTTACCGAAACATTAACTTCGCAATTACGCAATGAAAGGAGGATATTAAAATAAGGACGTGACTTTACGTTCTTGTAATAAGGATTACCGAGGGAACATGCATAGATTAATGCCCTTTCTAAAAACAGAAGGAAAAAGTTAGAAAGTCCTAGGGGGTCGAGAAACGTAGGGAAAAGACAGCACAATCAGTAGAAACGGAGTGAGACTGCATGTAAAGATTGTATGTAAAAACACACACACACACACACACACGACTTTGTGGCGCGGTTGGTAGAGTCCCAGACTGGTCAGTACGGCGGTGCCGGCGGTACCTGGTTCGAATCCTGCCCAGGGCTGAAATTATTTCAGTATCGCTGCGCTTCGAGTCGTTACTCCAACTCTCGTGGGCGGGGAGTTGGGTGTGCGCGTGTTAGGTCACAGCATTACCCATAGATCGGTCATACGAGCTCTGAGCTCTCTTCCGGAAGGGAAATAGCTGTCGATCACGAGTCCAACCCGTGATTCAAAGACCAAGGTGAATCACATACACACACACACACACGGAAGTGAAAATGACTAAAATGAAAACTGTAAGCCTTGAAAGATGGAGATGCAGAAACAGACTTTTTAAGGAATGTTTACACATGGAGATAAGGTAGTAACAAGACTAGATTCCCGCCTCGCTACGCTGGCCCATGACGTCATGAATCATTGCGTCGACCCGCCATGTGGCTCCACAGAGTTCATTCTGTCTGAGGCAAATTGATCGAACATGTCGAAGGTTGTTTGGAGTGGGATGGAAGGGTGTCTGCATGGGAGTTTGTTCCTCGGGGAGACCGTGGATGGGACTGGCGCCGGCGTGAGAGTGAAGCAAAGCGTTCCTGGCGTATGATGCCCCCCAATGAATGAATGATGATGATGATAATGATTTCTGATCAGAAGTATTTTATTTGCAAAGCACAAATTGTTATCGTAATTACCTTATCATATATAATATGTATATATATATATATATACATATATATGTGTGTGTGTGTGGGTGTGTGTGTGTGTGTGTGTGTGTGTGTGTGTGTGTGTGTGTGTGTGTGTGTGTGTGTGTGTGTGTGTGTGTGTGTGTGTGTGTGTGTGTGTGTGTGGAGCAAAAGAAATAAAAAAAATTGAGAGATAAAGCAAGAGAGAGAAAAATGAGAGAGACACAGAGAGAGAATCAGAGAGAGAAAATAGAGAGAGAAAGTATTCCAAGGCGAAAAACAGTCATCAAAAGAAGAGCAGATGGTCACGCAGAATTATATATTTTTTATTACAAGAAAGGAAGACAGCGAAACCAGAAAGTTGTTAATGGAAGAGGATTATTGGTGAATATTTGTTGGACGTGACAGCGCTCTTATATTGAACCAGTGTAATGGGGGAGAGAGGTGTGTGTGTGTGTGTGGCTTGTTTGATGGGTAATCTTATTTCCTGTCGGAAGAGAAAGAAAGATAAGAAAGAAAAATTATTATCAAAAAAAGATGGAAGGTTATTCTATGGGAATGGATGAGGATCTCAAAAATCGAAATAAAGCATTTTCATTTCCGATCTTTTTTTATCATTCTCATTTTTTTTTATCTATTATTACTATAATTATTTTATTTATTTATTTATTTTTTGACACTTGACCTCGTTAGAACGAATACAAAGGAAACAATAAAAATTATTTTTTATCTTTTAAATAAGAAAGAAAAACTAAGGAAATAAATCGACATGAGACAAGAAATAATGAGAGTGAGAAAAAGAGGGAGAGACATACTGATACAATGGAAGAGACAGGACGAAACGTTATATATATATATATATATATATATATATATATATATATGTACATACATATGTATATATATGTATATATATAAATATATATATATATATATATATATATATATATATATATGAAAACTAGACAAAGCAAGTAAAATTAGTACAAAAGAGAAAAAAAGAGAGAAAGGGACATTACAAAGGAAGAGACAGGACAAAGATTATTATGATAACAATAATAATGATAATGATGTCTTAACAATAATAATAATAATAATAATAATAATAATGATAATAATAATAATAATAATAATAATAATAACTATAACAATAATGAATATAACAACAACAATAATGATGATGATAATGACAATGATAATAATAATGATAATAATAATAATAATAATAATAATAATAATAATAATAATAATAATAACAAATAAATAAAGCTACAAAAAGCAAGAGAAAAATAGCTATTGAAAAACATTAAGAAGATGAACATTAAAACCTCGTTGACACGGGGCTATTTTAGTATATGCCAGTGCTAACTACTTGTACACTACCCCTTTACTTGCCCAGTGTGAACGGAAATTAGTCAACTTGCCTCCAAACTATCCCAGTGTCAACACATACTAGGCTAGCATGCTACTTGCCTTTGCTACCTCGTTTGGGTAGAAACGAATTTGGTTAGAATATTCTAGATTTCCGTAAGAATACTTCAACAATGTTTCTAGCACTCGTATCCTAGGTTTAACTTCACTTAGTTCGTCACTCAGCTTCTTACGTTATGACGCAAGATTAATTTGACATTTGGAAATTTGAAAATAAAATAAAATAAAATCATGACCCAAGTCGTTTCGACTCAAACGAAATAGCAAAAGCAAGTAGCATGCTAGTGAGAAACGCCTAGTGTGCCGTCACCTTTACTCGCAAGGTAAACTAAATTGCGGCTGGGACCAACGGCTACTACACGATCTCCTTGTCAACGAAAATATAAATCAATTATTCTCAACCAGAGGTAAATTTACCCCTTGAGGGTAAAAAATGATGTGGCAAGGGCTAAATAATTGATGTACCTGATAGTTGAATAAAAATTAAATTCAATTTCATTTTGTAATTTGTGTGTGTGTATCAGAGAGTCAGAATGCTATTTAAGTATATTTGTGATATGAATATATGCTATGTTTGTGCACAGCCTGAATAATATATATATTTTTCTGACCCAAATTTTTGTCCTTTTATGATGGATAAGGATTTTTTTAATACCTCATGTCGTAGGTGTCAATGATGATAATTCTTTCTGATAATTCTTTCTTGAAAGACAAAAACCAGGCGCGCGCAAGTGAAGGAGAACAAGGGGTTGGATTGTAGCTCACCAGGCGGTGGCTGTCGTCGACACATAAACATAAGACGACAGGCGTCTCATGTCGATGCTGCAATAACAAGAACTAGACAAGAAAAGAAGGAGAATCGAGCAGAGAAACATACTGTATATCATCAATAATACTTTTCTTCAGTTAGTTCAACGTACGTTTGGTTAGTTTCTGCAAGTGTGGGTTGTATACATACATACATATACCAAGGCTTTTTACCCCTTACAAGGGAGGTAGCCAAAAAGGAAAAGGCATACAATCATTTCCACCCATTCCATCACTGAATACACTCCACACCCCTCCACCCTCCCTCTTATCTTAGCACCTCCTGGATGACGGGTCATCCCTGCACCTTGTCCACTGCCCTGGGTCAGAAGCAGTGTCGCAAGACACAGCACATCCACAGCAAGGCCGCTTCATTAAATCGGCGACCCCACCCTCTCCGTATATATATACACATAAACACACACATACATATACATATATATGTATATATATGTATATATATTATATATATATATATATATATATACATACATACATAAACACATATACATATATACATGTGTATATATATGTATGTATATATATATATACATGTATATATATTATATATATATTATATATATATATATATATATATATATATATATATATATACATATATACCAACACACGTAAACGAAGCGGAGAGATGTCGGACACTAAGAAAACATCATCACATACTTTTGTCCCTTTCTGTACTCACAAAGGGCTTCATCCGTCCCACTTCCTTCGCCCTGCCACTCTCGAGAATTTCGGGAGCCGAATCGGCCTCCAATGAGCGTGGCAGCCAAGGGAACGAAACTGCGGCCACGCTTTGTTGTATGTTCGAATCCCGCACTTATCTCCGATTACCAGCAGTGACTGTTACTTAACAGTCCAAGCAGCGCATAGGGCAAAAGTGACGGATTGGGCAGTAGCTATTCAGTGCCACTTGGCATAGACTCTTCTCCTTCTTCACCTTTGGTAGGGTAGGGTAGGGTAGGGTAGGGTAGGGTAGGGCAGGATAGGGTAGGGGATGCTCCTTCTATGCTCCGAGGGAGGGAGAGATAAATATAGAAAGCGAGGGAGAAAGAGAGAGAGAGAGAGAGAGAGAGAGAGAGAGAGAGAGAGAGAGAGAGAGAGAGAGAGAGAGAGAGAGAGAGAGAGAGAGAGAGTGTTCGCAAGAGTTCCTCAGGCAGCAGCTACTCATCGCCTCCTGGCGTAGACCTCTCACATTCTTCTTCACCGTCGGTCAGATGGAAGAGCTCCTCGGGAATCGAACCGTTAAAGTTATCAACAGCCTTAACTTATATCATATCACAAAAGTTGCGACATAGCATGTACTGTTCTGGCGCTATGATATGGGGGACTCTCAACTCATTCCAAGTATTTCCGGAATTCGGCCCTTGTGGCGGGCTTCGTCGTTCCAGTGGTTAGGGGAAGCCTTCCAGGCGGAAGCTTCCGCCCGAAGAAGAAGAGGAGGTGGGTGGAAGAAGAGGAGGGGAGGGAAGAAGAAGAGGAGAGAGAGGCTCGAAGACAAGGGGCGAGATGATGAACGGGGAGGGAAAGAAACGGGGCGGTCGGAGAATGAGAATGGAAAAAAGAGCGAGTGAAAGAGAGAGATGGGAAGAAGAGGGGATGGAAGAAGAGGAAAGAGAGGGCCGAAGAAAAGGTCGAGATGGTGAATGGTGAGGATAGGAGGGGAGGTAGAAACGGAGGGGAGTAACATACATTTATATTTAAGCTATTACTTAACCTCAAGTCTTCCAAGCAAAGACGAATGCCCCCAGTCTGTTAACTGTAGGATATCCTATTGGAACTCTCGCTGCAGTGTCTATCTAATACACTGAGAAAACACAGGGTTTGAATCACCCTGAGATAATGTTTTATGTACGGTCCCCAACGGACAGCTGCAAGGGGCGGATCAGGGGGAAGAAGAAGAAGAAGAAGAAGAAGAAAAAGAAGAAGAAGAGCAAGAAGAAGAGGATGAAGAAGGAGAAGAGGAAGAAGAAGGAGAACAAGAAGAAGAACAAGAAGAGGAAGAGGAAGAAGAAGGAGAAGAAGAAGAAGGAGAAGAAGAAGTAAAAGAAGAAGAAGAAGTAAAAGAAGATTAGGGGGAAGAAGAAGAGGAAGAAGAAGAGGAAGAAGAAGAAGAGGAAGAAGAAGAAGGCGAAGAAGAAGGAGAAGAAGAAGTAAAAGAAGAAGAAAAGAAGGAAAAGAGGAAGAAGACGAAGAAGGAGAAGTAAAAAAACGAAGTAAAAGGAGAAGAAAAGTGAAAAAGGAAAACGTGGAGATACTTAAGGTTAAACAACAAGTTGATAAGCTGATAGTGACGAGGCGCTGGGGAGATATGACACTGAGATGAGGTGTAATAAGTTGATAACAACAAGAATATGGTGATGGAACTGTGATGACGTTGTGCTAGCAACAAAGTCTATTCCATCCATATAACAAGAGAGGAAGCCAAGGTAGAGGCACGCAATCATTCACTCCCACTCTTCATTGCTTCCTTCTCATCTTATACCCTCGCGAAATCCAAAGCAACAAAGCAGCCAGATGATAGTCCCTGCAGCGGCATCAGGCGAAACAAGCCACGCCCCTTTCTACCCAGGACCAATCACGATTACCTTCGAGTGACACACTGATTAAAAGAGATTTGCGTCGGTTTCAAGAAAGTTGCTATTGGCTACAAAGTAAAGTAGGCTTGGGTTGTTTTGTTTGTTGCTTGTTTGAGAGAGAATGAAGAGAGATAGAGAGGGGGAAAGGGAGAGAGACGACAGGGAGAGGGGGAGAGAGAGAAAGAGAGACGACAGAGAGAGGAAAGACAGAGACAGAGAGAGAGAGAGAGAGAGAGAGAGAGAGAGATGCATGTCCTACAGATCACTGACATCAACCATAACGACTGAAGACAAAGATCTTTTATCTGTTGGCAAAATTTTGTTTTTCTTTGTCTTTCTTTTCATCCTCTCCTCTCCCACTTCCTCCCTTCCTTCCTCCTCCTTTTCCTCCTCTTTTCCTCGGACTGGTTGCAGGCCTGAATGGAAATTGCTTTTGTGGAAACCTGAGCCGTTTCGGCATGAAAATAGTGAGAGGCATTCTGCTTCGCTCCACCGCAAAAGCCGAACAAAGACAAAAAAAAAAAAAAAAAAAAAAAAAAAAAAAAAAATAAAAGACGGCTCACGTCATACCAAAAGCGACAGCAAGATCTGTACGTACGCACGGTATCACCGAGGAACCACGGCGAGTAACCGTCTGGTAACTGGTAACCACGTGGAGATTTCGGTATCTGTTCAAACCCCAGGCCGCGGCGTACTGGTTAGGAAAGGCATCCACTCTCAGTAATGACCGCTGCTGACCTCGGACGTGAGGTGACTTGGTGACGTCACTGTGTGGTGAATCAGCTTCCTCCTCCAGGTATCGTCACTGATGTGGCTATAGCGTGGACACCGTCTCTCCTGGGGTCATATAAAACTGTTTCGGATCACCTGCAAAGGTTGAGTGTCCGGGCGGGTTCGAGCCCCGCAGACCACGAAGAAAAGTCTTTGAATGAAGCATTTTTGGACATTTTTTTTTTTTTTTTTTCCGGTGGACGCGTTAATCTCGCATTTCGTTTCCGGGCTCAAGCTGTGTTTTTGCAATTCGCGGTTCCTGAGGTTCGCGGATTTTGAGATTCGCGGTTGTCGAGGAGACGTCACTGGAACAGGGACGCCTCCGGTTCACGTGATATTATTAGGGAAGTTGTTGATGAAGGGAGAAAAAGAGTCCTGGGAGGAGGAGACAGCTGTAAATGTAAAGGTGGTTATCACACTGGGCTATTTTACCTCCAACCCCCGATTAATCGGCCATACCACCCACCTCCAGCACTTTTTCCGCCCTAAAATCGCAATGGCAAATAATTTTGTTCCCTCAACAATTTACATAGAATGTCAATTGATATGCTGGAGGTAGATAAATTTTCTCCAACATATCTGCTTTCTTCCCGAAAGCTGCGGAATGTAAATATGCTTCAAAAGTCGGAGGAAAAATAGCCCAGTGTGATAACGCGATGATGGACAGAATGGCTGAAGAGGTGGTACAGAAGGAAGGAATACGTTGACGACAAAGAATATTTTATACCAAGGAACTCATAACCCCAATAAAGTTCCCGTCACACAGTCAAGATTCTCGTCAAATGTTGTGAATTTGAAAATCTAGAAGACGACCTCGCTCACAGTATTCTAGACTTCCCTAAGTCTACACTTCAACAACGAATCTAATATTCGTATAGGTTTGACTTCGTCATTCAGATTCTCAATATATGACGCAAAGGTGATCTGACATTTGCAGATTCGAAAAATAAAAGATTGTAACCGAAACGACTTAGACGATGGGATAAGTAGTGATGTTAGTAAGTTTGCGGACGACACTAAAATAAGACGCCTAATTAGGTCAGGAGGCGACGCAGAGATTCTGTGGGATGATCTTAACAAAAAAAAAATTCATATGGTCGGTGAAATGGCACATGAACTTCAATATCTCTAAGTGTAGCGTGTTAAACGCAGGCCTACACAACCCCGAAAATAGATACAGCTTAGATAACACGCTTTTAGAGAAAACTGAGAGCAAAAGAGACTTGGGAGTTCTAGTGAGTCCGGAACTTAAAACTAGGAAACAGTGCATTAGCGCCAAAAATAAAACAGAGCATTAGATTTCATTGCTAGGACGGTAACGAATAGAAGTGCAGAGGTAATTATTAGACTCTATCTAGCGATAGTTAGACCCATCCTTGACTATGTGGTACAGGTTTGGTCTCCGTCCTATAGAATGGACATCAATTCACTAGAATCTGTACAGAGAAGAATGACCAAAATGATACATGGACTCAGAAATTTGCTTTACGAAGAGAGGCTTAGGCACCTTAACTTACATTCTCTGGAAAGACGCAGAGTGCGGGGTGATCTAATAGAGGTGTTCAAGTGGATCAAAGGCTTCAACAAGGGTGATGCAAACAAGGTCATCATATTAAATCAACAGGGTAGGACTCACAGTAATGGTTATAAACTGGACAAATTTATATTTAAGAAGGAAATAGGCAAGAATTGGTTTACTAATAGGGTGGTCGACGAATGGAATAAACTTAGTAACCATGTAGTAAGCGCTGAAACTATCAGTAGTTTTAAGAAACGATTAGACAACTTTATGGATGGGAATGACAGGTGGTGATGGATACGGAGCTGCCTAATGTAGGCCTTATGGTCTCTTGCAGTCTCCTTCATTCTAATGTTCTTATGTAAGTCGTTTCTACTCAAACAAACTCACTTGAGTCGTGATAGTGTGACAGGGACCTAAGAGAATTTGTCAGCTGAGGCAAACATCCACTCCCATCCACCACCCTTTCTTCCATCTCCTCTTAGCTCCTTGTGGATGAAGGGTCATCCCCGACTCCCGCCCACTGCCCGGGTCAGAAGCAATGCAGTAAGACACAGCTTTCAAGAGTAAATGGATGAAATATGGTTGTGGTTGTGGTAGTAGTAGTGGTGATGGTGGTTGTGGTAGAAATGGTGGTGATAGTGGATATGGTGGTGATGGTGGTAGTGCTGGTGTTGGTGGTAATGGTGGTAGTGCTGGTGTTGGTGGTGATGGTGGTACTGGTGACGGTGGTAGTAGTAGTGATGGTGGTCGTGGTGGTGATGGTGGAAGTGCTGGTGTTGGTGGTGATGGTGGTAGTACTGGTGTTGGTGGTGGTGGTGGTACTGGTGACGGTGGTAGTAGTAGTGATGGTGGTCGTGGTGGTGATGGTGGAAGTGGTGGTGATGGTGGTATTAGTAGTAGTAGTAGTGTTGGTAGTAATGGTGATGGTGGTAGTGATGACGGTGATAGTGTTGGTGGTAATAGTGTTTCATGAATTTCTGGACACGTTGTCTGTCTGCTCTGTACATACAGACACCGTCTCCTCTACCTGTCGGGCATCTTCTTGAACGCTGAAATAAATAAAAGTGATGAAATTCAAAGCGAAGCATAGGATATCTCCAATCTTTTTATTCCTACAGCATATGCATTGCTTGTTGCGCATATATAACTATCCGACATTTCTTCGATTGAGATATTCAAAGTTAAAAAACAAAACAAAAAAACGTTAACAGGTCTTTGAGGCCTTCCATTAAAAAGATATAAAAACTAACTTGGTTAAAATAAATGAATATAATAAAATAAATACATAAATAAACTTATGTACCATACAGCGCCCCAAAATGAGTAGCCTTATTCATAATGCTTAAAACCACGTCATACCAAAAAGTAAAAAAAAAAAAACAGGTCTTTAAGAGACCTTCCATTAAAAAGATCTAAAAACTAACTTGGTTAAAATAGATAAATAAAATAAAATAAAGTAAAAAATAAAAAATAAACTTAAGTACCAAATAGGCCCCGCGAAATGAGTAGCCATATTAGTAATGCTAAAACCACGCCTTACCAGTTTTCTTAAGATCAGTACTGAAACTAGTTACTAACGCGTAAATTTCTTTATGCCCAAGTGTAAACATAATGAAGAAAACATATCCTGTTTGTAATAATGATAATAATTAACAGTGTTAGTTGTCGGTAATACATTACATGAAAAATAACTCTCAAGACAATTTGTTTACAGACTAATAATCTTAATACGGTTCTTCTATTCATCATATACATGCATATTTGCATACACACACACACGTGTATATTATATACTGTATATATATTTATATATATATATATATAAATATATATATATATATATATATATATATATATATATATATATATGCATTTATCAACCACAATTCACTTTAATTCTAAACCATCAACATCGAGAAGCTCAAGGAGACATACATGCAGAAACTGAAACGTGGTACAGCCAAGGACTCGAACCTGCGCTACCGTGTAACAAGTGATAGTGACTTTACAGATTGCGCAATCGGGTAAGTCACTATCACTTGCCACGTGCTAGTGCAGGTTCGAGTCCTTGGCTGTACCACGTTTCGATTTCTGCATGTATGCCTCCTCGAGCTTTTCGATGTTGATGGATTAAAATTAAAGTGAATTGTGGTTGATAAATGTAATTATGTTCACTGGGACCTATTTTGTGTTGCACACACACACACACACACACACACACATATATATATATATATATATACACACGTACACGCATACTGTATATACCTATTTCAAGATGAAGTGGGTGGAAAGAGGAAAGACTGAAGTCTTAATCCGATTTTTATTCTTGAATAAAACTCGGAATATAAATACATTCACACACACAACACACACACACACACACGCACACACACACACACACATATATATACATATATATATATATATATATATATATATATATATATATATATATATATATATATATATATTACCTTCTGCTCATTAGCTTTAATAGATCACAGTACCTTAATGCACCACACGATCTAAATTCGCCACACTTGTGTTAAAGTTTGAATGTTTCATCTTGGCCAATTTAGCTGAGCAAACAGATAGTTCAGTGAGCACCACTGTCACAATGCTTTTGTGTCAACATAGAGAGAATAGTTCTGATTTAGCTTGATTAAACTTTGTAGAGCGACGTTAACAGATCGATGTCATGTCTACAGTCTAGAACTATTTCTTGTACCATTTGTCTTAGAATGCAAAATAGATATATAAATAATTAAGTTAATGAATATATAAGTAAATGTCCATATTTTAGAAATACTTATTATGCTGTTTGCTTTAAAATGTAAAATGGATAGATGAATAAGGAAATGAAGAAGTAAGCAAATGAATGTCTACATTCTGGAACTATTTCTAGAATCAATAAATAAATAAATGACTATACTTTAGAACTACTTATTATGCTGATTGTTTAAAATGTAAAATGGATAAATAAATAAAGAAATAAAGAAATAAATGCATGAGGAAATACACAAAAAATAAATATCTACATTACAGAACTATTATGTTATTAGTTTTAAAATGTTAATAGATAAATCGTCAAATAAATTGATAAATGAATAGATAAATGGGTAAATAGATAAATAAATGATAAATATACTAATATATAAATAATAGAAATGAAATAGATATGCAGGGATAACAACTTTCTTGGAGTTAAACAGATCCCTAGAATTAGGCCACATGTGCCCAGATCAAACCTGTTACATTGTAGTGACGAGCATTAGGAGAGCGCAAGGAGAGGAAAGGAAGAGGAGGAGGAGAAAGACGCGGGAGGAAGAAGAAGAGGGGAATATGGAAAGAAGAAGGAGGAGGAAGAGGAGGAAGAAGAGGAGGAAGAGGAGGAAGAGGAAGAGGAGGAGAAGAAAGAGAAGGAGGAGGAGAAGGAAGAGGGAGAGGAGAAGGAAGAGGAGAAGGAAGAGGGGAGGAAGAGGAGGAGAAGGAAGAGGAGAAGGAAGAGGAGGAGGAAGAGGAGAAGGAGGAGGAGGAGAAGAGAGGAGAGAGAGGAAGGAGTGGAGGAGGAGGAGGAGGAGGAGGAGGAGGAGGAGGAGGAGGAAGGGACCAGAAACTGCAGTAGGCCCCCCTCATGTATATTGTATTTGGTCTCACAAGGCCACTTTCAATACAATGAAACTACTCGGGCGTGTGACGTCATATTTACCTTAATCCAATGCCTCCTACCTTCCTCCTCCTCCTCCTCCTCCTTATCTTCCTCTTCTTCCTCCTCCTCCTCCGTCGTTGAAAGTAACACAATGACAACATTAAAAAAATAGCTTAGATAAATATTTGAACTTTAATCCGCAAATGAAATATCATCCTTTGCAATAAAAGATTTGACAGCCCGGCATCTAATTGTAATTGGATAGGATAGTGGTAGCAGTAGTGTTAGTTCATCTTATATCGCCTAGCTGCCCTGTTTTCTTCATTGTAGCTTAGTATAGTTAACACAAACAGCCTCGTTAGGGCCAGTAGGCATGCTGTTGTTTGTTCTTCCTATGTGTTCCTTAGTTCTCTTTTCCCGAGTTGGTACTGGTTTTAAAGATGCAAAGATGAGGAGCCTACGCCAGGAGGCGCTGAGTAGTTGCGCCCGAAGCCGTCACTTTTGTCCTTTTATGCGCTATGGGGAGTGCTGGAGGGTGGGACATAAACAGTCATTGCTGGGAAACGGAGAGGTAGGCGAGATTCGAACCCACAACTGAGCAAATGCGAGACAAGCACGCTTAAGAAGACGCTATAGGTTTTCATGTTTTATAGAATTTGTATATATATATATATATATATATATATATATATATATATATATATATATATACATAAATATATATATATAAATGTATATATATATATATAATATAGATTTTCATATTTTATACGTATATATTCCAAAGGCTTTTTCCCCCTTACAAGGGGGGTAGCTAAAGTTAAAGGACAATTCCACTCCCACCCATTTCATCCCCACCCACTCCACTCCCATTCACTACCCTTCCCTCCTTGTTATTTTTTGGCTCCTCGTGGATGACGAGTCCTCCCTGGATCTCGCCCATTGCCCTGGGTCAGAAGTAATGCAGCAAGACACAGCTCATCCACAGCAAGACCACTTCATTTAATCGGCGACCCCCCCCCTCTCCGTCCCCTCAAGGAGAAAAAGAGAAGACGGGGAGAAATCCCTTCGGGTTGTGTCAATTTTTTTTTTTTTTTTTTTTTTTTTTTTTTTTTTAAAGAATTTGAAAAAAAAAGACAAAATGAATATTTTGAAGATGCAAGAGAAACGAATTTCCAATGGCCACAAATTCCATTAAGAGAA
>NC_134784.1:32147137-32149637 GCF_046742065.1 Oratosquilla oratoria
TCCTGCATGTAGATTTGAGTACCTTTAAAATGATGTCGAGTGACAACTGACGAACATTTCGACTTACGAACGGCCGTTCGTAAGTCGAGGAGTTTTTGTAACTTTAAGAAAAAAGAAAAGAAATGAAGAAGACAGGGAAGTAAGGGAGGAGAGGAAAGAAACACGAGGACGTTAAAGAAAGTATAGAAAGGTTTGCACAAGACAAAAGAAGAGGAAGAAGAACGGAGGAGGGCGAGGGGAGACGACGGAAGAAGGGGACAAATGAGATCAGGTCACAGGTGGAAGGAAGGGGAGAAGATAGCGATGTTTGATTGTGTTTGATTGAAGCCGGCCAATCAGGGATAATGGAAGGGGGAGACTAGGCAAACAAGACGTCTAAGACAAAGAACCCATAGCCAGAAAAGGGGCTTCAGAGGTATGGGAATATTGTCGCCAAGAAGGGTGAGAGAGGTTTACAAAAATTAAAAATTCACCATCCTTCCCCCATGCAGTGGAGAGTCATAAACACATGGTAGGGTAAAGTCCTGTCAGTTGCGACAAACCGTTTTTTCTTTCTTTCTTTTCCTTTAGGTCGGTGTTTGGGTTACAAATCCTTCGAACGATCTCCACTTTTCTTCTTTTGGCCGAGCGGGTTAGAGCGTCGCTACAAGCGGCGGAGTTCGAGGTGACGGTAGCACTATCCCTGTCGCCAGCAAGTTGGACCAAGGGCTTGACTCACTCAATTCCACGATACAAAGTCCTCTGTAAGGGGCACCGTCCTAGCCTACTGATAGGGAAAGTTCGCGACGATAAACCGAACCAACAGTTCCATCCAACCGTTACCCGAACTCTCCAGTGGCGGTCCTGCTAGACGGACGTCGGAGAGAATTATCTCTCTCATATTCATCTTCAAAGCTCGCCAATATCTTCACTTCATCTCCAATGGAGTAGTCAGTCTCCGGGATGGACTCAAAAATTTTCTCTATGAAAGGCTACTGTGTTTTCTTTTATTTATTATTATTATTATTATTATTATTATTATTATTATTATTATTATTATTATTATTATTATTATTATTATTATTATTATTATTATTATTGTTATTAATCTTTATAATTACTATTATAAATTAATATTATTATTATTATTATTATTATTATTATTATTATTATTATTATTATTATTATTATTATTATCATCATTACTATTAATATAATTACTATTATTATTATTATTATTATTATTACTACAACTATTCGTTTATTTAATTTTATATTGTTTTACTGCAGTTCTCTCCACTTTCCATTCAACTTCTCGTTTCCCCATTAAACGGGCCCTGCACGATCAATATTATTGCGCAATATTCTATATTGTAAAATACTATTGACGGTGTAGTATTGCACAATACATCAAGAGTCGAACGTGTTTGGCTTGTGCATTTGATGTTATATTGTCTCATTTGTCAATACCATCCCCCTACATCGTCAATAGTATTGAGCAATACGGAATATTGCGCAATAATATTGATCGTGTAGGGCCCGCTTAACATGTCATCCCAAACAATTTCGCTACCAAAGAATTGCTAAAAGGTTATCAAGAGCCAGTTACGCCAGGAGGCGCTGAGTAGCTGCGGCTGAAGCCGTCACCTTTGCCCTAACAGTCTAACAGTCACTGCTGGAAATTGGATAGAAGTGCGGGATTCGAACCCACAACTAAGCTAATGAGGGATCACCACGCTTTCGACTACGCCACCAGAAGCCAGGGTTACATTTCACATTGCGGTGTGGGTATATATATATATATACATATATATATATATATATATATATATATGTGTGTGTGTGTGTGTATATATATATACACACACACATACACACACTATTAAGACTTAGGCGCTTGATTTTCTCACTATTTCATAGTGTTCCAAAGTACGTCTCATCTTTCTCGAAATCAGTCGTGCCGAAATTTTAGGCAAAGAGAAAAAAGTTTAAAGATTACTAACTTACATATTACTGGCGTTTCCTGAATGATAAATAATGTGCGCAAATAGATGAATAAAGAACTAAATGAATTAAAAAAACGAATAACCAAAAACATAAATGAAGAAATAAATGGAGAATGAATAAAAAAGGATAAATGAATGAATTAATAGAATAAGCAAAAAGATGAATAAATAAACATATATATAAATAAATAAATAAATAAATAATCAAACCAATAAATAACAATTGTGGAAATCGTGATGTTGAGGGTAAAATGAATGGCTTGTATCTAAAAAAAATTGAATCTCTGTTAAAATATTCTATAGAAAAATATATAACTAAAGTCATATACCTTTCCCTGTAACATCAAAGGCGGCCGTATATAAGAGTATTATTTACAAAATTCAAAACAAATTGGACTTTACCTGGAGGAATGGCGTGGGATGCTAAAATATATAAACACACACACACACGCACACACACACACACACACACACACACACACACACACACACACACACACACACATACATACACA
>NC_134784.1:32154637-32164637 GCF_046742065.1 Oratosquilla oratoria
ACTGTAGTTGAGTCAGTAAATTCATGCGTAGACGTTAGTAGTGTACCAGAGATTACAAAGGATGAAGTAGAATTTGCTCTAAATACTATGAAACGAAAAAAAGCACCTGGGGAAGATGGTATGTCAGCAGATCTGTTGAAAGACGCAGGTAAATTAGTTCAATATAAATTAGCTGAGTTGTACACCCAGTGCTTACGTCAAGAAGGCGTTCCTGATGCGTGGTGCAATGCTATAGTGATTTTGCTTCATAAAAAAGGAGACCAGAAGGACCTTAGTAACTATCGACCGATTACCTTGCTATCAAATGTATATAAAGTATTCTCCAAGATCCTTACAAATAGACTAAGTCAAGTTTTAGATGGAAACCAACCGAGAGAACAGGCAGGCTTTAGGAGCAGATATTCGACTCTAGACCATTTGCAGGCGATAAACCAACTAATCGAGAAAACGACAGAATACAATATACCTCTGTGCTTAGCTTTTGTAGATTACGAGAAGGCCTTTGACTTGGTAGAACAAATAGCAATACTAAACTCGCTACGCAAACAGGGTACAAACGAACAGATCGTAAAAGTTTTAGAAAAGATTTATGGGAAAGGTACCGCTATAATTCGACTACATAAAGATACAGAAAAGATCAAGATCGAGAAAGGAGTACGGCAAAGCAATACGATTTCACCCAAATTATTTACAGCTTGATATTTTCAGAAGGTTGAGCTGGGAAAAGAAAGGCTTAAAGATTAATGGCGAATATTTGTTCCACCTAAGACTTGCGGATGACATTATTCTTATATCAGAAAGAGCAGAGGACTTGCAAGATATGCTGAGCGATCTAAACAAGGAAAGTCTCAAAGTAGGTTTAAAAATGAATAAGAGTAAAACCAAAGTAATGTTCAACACGAAAGTTCAAAGTAAAGAGATTGTAATTGATGATGAGAGTCTTGAGGAAGTTGAAGAATATAATTATTTAGGCCAGATGGTGAAGGTGACGAAAGATCATGATAATGAAATAAAAAGACGCATTACAATTGGTTGGAAAGTGTTTGGTAAGTATAATAAAATCCTGAGAGGCTCTCTACCTTTATGTTTGAAACGTAAAGTTTACAATCAATGCATTCTACCAGCAATAATCTACGGGTGTGAAACTTGGAAGCTGACGAGGGCGATGGAAACAAAGCTAAGGACTGCACAGAGGAGAATGGAGAGATCAATGATGGGAATAACACTGAGAGACCGAAAGAGAGCAAGTTGGGTGAGAGAGCAGACAAGAGTGAAAGATATTGTGGAGGCAGTAAAAGAGAGGAAGTGGAATTGGGCAGGTAAGTTAGTGAGAACGACTGATGAGCGATGGAGCAAGTGTGTTACTGAGTGGACGTCGCGAAATAGGAAGCGTGGAAGAGGGAGACCAGACAGAAGGTGGAGAGACGAGATCGAGAAGTTCGCAGGAGTGATGTGGCAGAGGATGGCACAGTCGTGTGATTTATGGAATGCTATGAAGGAGGCCTTTGTTCAGCAGTGGACTCAGGATGGCTGATTTGATATATATATATATATATACATATATATATATATATATATATATATATATATATCACAAGCGAGTGAATGTTCTAACATATTGGTAAGATGGACTGAATATCCCACTAACAAAGAAAAGAAAGTTATATATAGAAACGTATATTGCGAAAACTACCCACGCTGAAGAGGATAACATTTAATGATCGCAACACACATACCTTCAAATTACTTTCTTTTCTCCGATAGTGTGAGATAAAGCTGAAGGTGATGTGAAGTGGTGTTCATTCTGCTGGTGATGGTGAGGGCAGTGGTGATGGTGGTGGTGGTGATGTTGGTGGTGGTGATAGAGTTGATGATGGTGATGGTGGTGGACATGGTGATGTTGGTTATGTTGTTGGTGTTGTTATTAATGTTGTCAGTGGTGATGATGGTGGAAGTGCTAGCGGTGGGGTTGGCGTTGTTAGTGATGGTGTTGTTAGTGGTGGTGGTGGTGGTGATGGTGGTGATGTGGTGGAGTGGTGGGAAGAAGTCTATCCAACAAGATGAAGACAGCTTAATGAGTCTGCCACGCGTTGGAAACCAACCTGCGAAATGAGAGAAAAAAGAGAGAAAGAGAGAGAGAGAGAGAGAGAGAGAGAGAGAGAGAGAGAGAGAGAGCGAGAGAGAGAATGAGAAACATTGCTCTTGATTTCAGTAATTTTCAGACATAAACAACACAGGCGAGAAAAACGTTTCCATTCGTTATCTGTAATGAAACGTTAGATACGTCGGAGACGTTAAACACGAAATTATTTCATTATTGCGTACCTGTGTGCCGGAAGGTGAACGATGTAACAAACTATTGACACACAATGTACGAAGATCATAATGGCACTAAGGACAACAGAACGCCGGCGACCAATGTAAGTGGTTATCACACTGGGCTATTTTCCTTCGACATCCTACCTCCAACCCTCACATGAATAACTAGAATATGACTTCGTTTACAGAAATCTAGACTTCCCTAAGAACATTTCAACAGTATGTCTAACATTCGCATAGGTTTACAATCTTAGTTCATCATTCAGCTTTGCTGTGTAGGTCGGAAAGATAATATGATAGTTGCAAATTTGAAAAAAATATATATATTGTAACCAAAGTAGTGTTTACTGAAACGAAATTTTAATGGTCGGCCCTTGTGAAGCCTGTGGAAGCCCAGTTCCAGCCTTGCCGCCAGCGAGTTGGATCAAGGGCATGGTTCATTAGATTCTACGCTAATAAATCCTCTGTAAAAGGAACCGCCCTAGCCTCCCGATAGGGGGACTTATCTAACTGCGGTGGAACCGTCCTAGCCTCTTGATTGGTGGGGGGGGGGGGATTTTGTGACCTTAATTGAGCTCCAGGTCGTGTTGATGACAACTAAACCAAGGACAAAATGAAAAAGATAAAAATAATAAAACACGTTGATGGTCCTCCTTTAAGGCACAGACCATAAATCCCCGGCCAACGAAATATTACATTCTGCAGTAATTATTATATGTTTAGCGAAGACTAATGTTTATACACAGTGACAATAACAGCATTTGCATAAATGTTTACGAAAAGCATCCGACCCCATGTCCACCGATAGTTTTTTTTTTTTTGTGGAAAACTATTCAGAAACGAATATACGCAAACGCATACATTACAGGAGAAGTTAATATGTAAACATGAATTAATTCACACACACACACACACACACACACACACACACACACATATATATATATATATATATATATATATATAGATATATAGATATATATATATATATATATATATATATATATAGGCAAAGCAATCTCGCAAACACATGATAAATTGTATCTGCCGAAACCACTGGGAATATGAATGTTTTCGTCTCTTAAGAAATCTTCAAGGGTATAAAGAAATCATAAGTATGCTTTCTTTGTAATTTGGAGATGTCTTAATAGACGAAAACGGTCGGTCACCATATTTTCCATCTTCCCAGTGGTTTCGAAATATATATATATATGTATATATATATATATATATATATATATATATATATATATGTATGTATATATGGTTGTGTGTGTGTATGTCTGTATGCCTGTATGTGTGTGCGCGCTAGCATGTGTATACAGTATATCCCCGTGGAACCCATGAACAATAAATTAAAATGTATTGATCATTTGTGGCTAACACAATGCAATTCCTTGCAGCTCGGCTTGAGTCATAATGGAGTCCATAACTCTTTTGATTACACTATTTCGTTAACCCTTTGAGACTTATGGGCAGTGCACAGGACTTGTGAGAGATTTGTAATGGCTTATGTCAGTCGATTATGTTCAACTGGACCTAATTGGGAAGGAAATGGCCGCGGACGAAGAAGCCAAAGGTTCCTACGATACAGTTACTTATTTCACAATCTTCCATCCTCGTTCGATTAAGCTTGATTCCTCTCCATGTGTGAATATATTCATGATATCAACCACACCAACTTATTTCCGTCTTAATTTCTTGCAAACACGATCGAGACTAACAGTGGCTCGATTGAAGTATATTCGGGAACGGAGTGTCAGGCTGAGGACACAATGTGTGTGTGTGTGTGTGTGTGTGTGTGTGTGTGTGTGTGTGTGTGTGTGTGTGTGTGTGTGTGTGTGTGTGTGTGTGTGTGTGTGCGTGTGTGTGTGTTATGGAAAGAATTGATCGTAGCAGCGATGTAATTCATATAATGAACCCGGTCGTCGCGAGCTTCGTTCTTTTTGTACATTCAGTGTGACGGAATGGTGGCGACCAGGACTCACGCTATGTGGACCTCGGTTTGAAGCTCGTGAAGGGCAGGTTCGTCATTTTACACACACACACACACACACACACACACACACACACACACACACACACACACACACACACACACATATAAAGATATATATATATATATATATTTTAATATATATATATATATATATATATATTATAAAGATATATATATATATTGTCTACTTTGCATATATATAAATATATATATATATATATATATATATATATATTCATTATATATACATATATACACCATATCCATTAGAATGTGAGATCAACTTCAGTCCCCCACCACACCACATAATCTTAAATACATCAATATATTCTACCGGAGCACCTTCACTGATGCACACACACACACACACACACACACACACACACACACACACATACACAAAAATAAACGAACAGAGATCAAAGTTATCATCCACAGGAATTACCACCCAACAAACGAAAAGAGCAAAATCCGTGGTCTCGTTTACTGCAAAGATTCCGGAACTTGAATTCTTATGGACAACAACCTTTTCGGACGAGCTACCACTACAACTAGAGCCAACGCAGTATACAAATACCATTGCGTAGACTGCTCACTTCAACCCAGAACTTATATTGGACATACGCGTTGTAGCCTTAGCCGACTCTTTGCTTTCCACCAACAAGATGTTGTAAGACAAGAATTCAAATTACACCATAACCAAGAAATTAGTAGGGAGAAATTAATTAATTCCGCTAAAATCATTGGTAGTTATGAGGTCTCAAGAATACTTCAACTGCTCAAGGCAATGCTTATCAGTGATAGAGTCCCGTTTATCAACATCCAACATGTTTTCCATCATACCTCTATTTAATTCTTCCCTCAAACATCGTCCAACATCCTCCTCCTCCTCCTCTTCCCCCTCCTCCCCTTACACCTCCAACTCCCCTTTCCCCCCGCAACCTATCATCTTGACCATACGATCCCTAACCTAACCTAACCTAACCTAACTCTAACCTAATCCCACTCCTCCACCCAGCCTCGTTACTGACCTCACCACGGTCATTTCCACAACAAGAAACTCCCCTATCACTCTCCTCCCCCTTCCCCTTCCCCCTCACCCCCTCCACTCTTAAGGTCTTACAGCACTACAGGCATATATAAAACGCATGGAATATTCTACTTGTCTCATTAATAAGTCTAGATGAGAGTGCCCACCATCATATGTATTACTTTTTCATTCCTTTATACTGTTTCCAACACATCAATTGTAATTACCTGTCTTACGTCGTTACAAACAATCCTGAAGATGTGTTATTAAAGACGAAACATTGAAATATATGAGGGATTATGCAAATTCAGTTAATGCTCATCATCCTGAAGGAAAAAACATCATTAGAAAAATCGAAAATGCTAGGGAAAAAAAAAGTTAAAATACAAAAATGTTTTCGTTTCCCACTCCATATGTCTTAAAGAGAATCTGCTCCCTTCTTTTACATAATTATATATATATATATATCATTGGTATATTTGGACAGTTTGTATCTTCCTCTTCCGTTCCATCTTTTCCTTGTTTCCTCTCGGGTGTTCTTCTATTTTATATCCGTCTCATCTCCTTTTCTTCTCTTTTTACTTTTTTACTTTTTTTCACTCCAGCCCTTCCCGTTCCTTTTCAACTTTCAATTTCTCCCCATCATATCAATTCCTCTTTTTCTTCTCCTCTTTCTACTGCCTTATGCATCGCTTTTTCCATTCCCTTTCCTTTCTTTCTGGGTTCGAATCCCGGGCTCCTCATATTCCCATCAGTGACTGTTGACTGTCCCAACAGTCAAAGTGCATAATGGGGGGGGGGGCGTGACGGCTTCGGCCGCAGACACTCAGCGCCTCCTGGCGTATGCCTCTCATCTCCTCATAGGCATTCCACCAGCCTCCCAGGAACGAATCCCTTCCTCTATCCTCATGGTCCTCATCCCGAGGAACATCAGCGTGGACCGCTGCAAAATAGCCTCATCAAATAGCCTCAAAATCCTCAGCCTATTGTGCTCTCCTCAAGTCAGTCTTGACCGCCTCCTTCTACTCATCATTGCCCCAAAGCGGCCGCTAATGACCTGCATCAACACTCCCTTGGGGCCAATACCTTCAGGCTCCTCTTCCAGACTCCCTCTCCTCCTCCTCCTCCTCCCTCTCTCGTTTTACGAACATTTCGAGTTACGAACGTCCGTTCGTAAGTTGAGGAGGGTTTGTAAATGTAAGAAAGAAACGGAGAAAAGGAAGTTGACCTGCATCCCTTCAGCATCAAGACTCCCTTGGTGCCAATACCTCCAGGCTCTTACTTCCTCCTCCCTCTCCTCCTCCCTCGACTCTGCTCATATTGCTCATGTCCTTGGAATTCTTCCTCAGCATCATTCTCCCCTTCGATCAAGTCCTTGACTGTTCTCCCTTCCATTTCTTTGTCTAACTCCTCGTTTGCGACCTTTACTCCCTCACACTCTCTCACCCCCGTCCTCTCCCTCTCTCCCATCCTTCCTCCTCCTGTTCTCCACCAGTGTGGTGTGACAAATGTACGGTATAGTTTGAGTCCTCGGATTAGATTATTGATTAAATTCATGGTTCTTTGATGGCCTTTACGAAACTTGCATAAAAGGTGTTTGGAGCTTGGGAGTCGTGGACTCTGGTGATTATCATCAATAGATTCAGGTTACGTCACAAGTGCTCATTAACATTTACAAGAAAAGAAAAAGGTCACCCAATAAGAAAGGAGTTAATCAAGGTAGTTTGGTGTGTGTGTGTGTGTGTGTGTGTGTGTGTGTGTGTGTGTGTGTGTGTGTGTGTGTGTGTGTGTGTGTGCGTGTGTGTGTGCGTGTGTGTGTGTGTATTTTTATGTGATAGGTTGGAAAAGGTATGTGAGGAAGACAAATTAGAATCCAAGGTTATTTCTTACTAGTTTCGCACAAAAAGGCTTCTTCAGAGAAATAATGGATTAAAGACAGTAAAGCCTACACCTTGTTTTCTCTTTAACACATTATTTCTCTGAAGAAGCCTTTTATTCTAAAGTAGTCAGAAATAAACTTGAATTCTAATTCGTGTCTTCCTCACCCACCTTTTCCATATATATACATATATATATATATATCTATATATATATATATATATATATATATATATATATATATGCAGAGTCCACTAGGAAGAGGAAAAACATACGGAGTAAGAGCGCTTTAGTGATATATTCACTGTGGTTAACATATCACGAAAGCGCTCGAACTCCGTGTGTTTTTCCTTTTCCTAGTGGACTCTGTATATTTGTGATTCACGTGTCACTTGTAAAATTTGTGCATATATATATATATATATATATATATATATATATATATATATATATAAAGAAATTCTCATAAACTAATAACATAGGTGAGAAGGACCTCTTGAAATATAGTGTTCATCCGAAAGCACAATCAGCTCCCTCACCCGAAACTGAATTTCCCCGTTTTCTCGGGAGCTAATAGTTTGCAAAGAAAACGTTAAACAGGAGAACCACCCCGGCCCGTTTTCTTCAGACAAGTTCACAAAATGCATTAAGGCTGGAAAATAATAACATATGTCGAAGTTGAGGGGGTGGGGAGCCTACGCCAGGAGGCACTGAGTAGCTGTGGCCGAAGCCGTCATTTTTGCTCTATGATGCGCTTTATGGGACTGTTGGGGCAGGTAATAAACAGTGACTGCTGGGAATCGGAAAGGAGTGCGGGATTCGAACCCACATCAAAGCAAATGCACCCTTCTGACTATGCCACCAATGCACATTAACATTTACAGGAGAAGAAAAATGACAACAAATATGGAATGAGTTAATTAATCAGGAAGGAGTTAGAGAGAGAGAGAGAGAGAGAGAGAGAGAGAGAGAGAGAGAGAGAGAGAGAGAAAGAAACATTTATAGCCTGATAGGGTAATCACAATCAAATAAATTTGACATAATTAGGATAACACCTCATGACAAAAACTCAAAAATTAAATTTAAGAGAATGTGGAAAATGATACTGGTAGAGGCTTGCAAGTTTTTGAAGAGGAATTAGGATAACACTCCATGGCTTAAAAAAAAAAAAAAAAAAAAAAAAAAAAAAAAAAAAAATGTTCAAAAAAGTGTTGGTTAGAAAAAAAATTTGTGGTGTGGAGGTGCTTGAAAAGGAAGAATAGGAAATTGGTTCTTAAAAAGAAAGAAGAAAAAAAATAAACAGAGGGAGAGGTGGGGGGTGGGGGGGTGAAATTGCGATGACAGATATCCCTTTCGGTACTAGTCGACATGAAAGACGCAGAGACTAAAGTTCGGAATCAAACAGACAGACAGACAAGAAGACAACCAGATGGACAGAAAAAGACGGGCATACAAACAGACAGATAGAAGGGAGACAGACAGACAAAAACACAGACTGGCAGGCACACATACACACACATAAACAGGCAGAGACAGATAGAGAAACACAAGAAAACAAACAGACAAACAGACAAACAGGTAGACAGAAAGACACGCAGGTAGACAGACACAGACAGACAGCATATTAGTCATAGCCTGGAACGGGTATTTCCGCCTCCTGACCCAACATCCAAACGTTCGTGGGAGGTCCCATTACTCTCACATAAATTTCACTTTAATGGCCACAATATTTCGCTCATAATCTCTCCCTGATACATTAACGACAGAGCATCTACTCTCTCGAACCAACAGGAGGCTTGTTCTTACCCCCTTTCCCGTGCAAAACCCCCATGCGTCATTCTAAATCTCCTGCTGAAGCCCTCATCCTGCCCTCAAGGGGGCTATCACACTGGGCATTTTCCACGGGCTTCTTCGCCAGCGCCGACAGTCGAGAGTTCGTTGGAGTACAAACGACTTCGGTTACAAAATTTGAATTTTCAAATCTCCAAATATCAAATCACCTTTCCGTCATGTATAGCAAAGGTGAATGATGGACTAAGATATTGTAAACCTAGACGAATGTTAGACATAATGTTGAAATGTTCTTAGGGGGAATCTAGATTTCTTTAAGTGAAGTCATATTCTGGTTATACAAATGGATGTCGGAGGAAAAATAACCTAATGTGATAACCAATTATCTCCCTCACGCCTTCTCTCCCTCTCCCCGTCCGTTGCAACCTCTTTGTTCTTTCCTCGCTTCATCCATGAGTGATGCAGGCAAGGTCATCATATTAAGACAACAGGGCAGGACTCGTAGTGATGGATTTAAATTGGACAAATTTAGGCTCAAGAAGGAAATAGACAAGACCTGGTTTACCAACAGAGTGATTAACGAATGGAATAGACTTGGTAACCATCTAGTGAGCGTTAAAACAATTGGTTGTTTTTAGAGATAAATTTATGGATAGGGATGACGAGAGGTAAGGGACGTGGAACTTCCTAGTGTAGGCCTTTTGGTCTCTTGCAATCTCCTCCATTCTTATGTTCTTAAGAGAAGATGAGATAACTTTAGGGATAGGGATGACAGGTGGTAAGGGACATGGAAGTGCCTCGTGTAGGCCTTATGGTCTCTTGCAGTCTCCTCCATTCTTATATTCTTAAAAGATAATTTTATGGATAGGGGTAGCGGGTGGCAAGGGGCATGGAAGTGCCTAGTGTAGGCCCTATGGTTTCTTGAACTCTCCTGCATTCTTAAGTTCTTAGAGGAAGGTGAGATAACTTTATGGATAGGTATG
>NC_134784.1:32169637-32189637 GCF_046742065.1 Oratosquilla oratoria
TTTATTTATTTATTTTTTGCGCAGGGGTTCCTTGAGACGGGTAAAACGGTTGAGAAACGCTGACTTCAGGTGTACCTCGTAACAGGTATTATTCAACCATAGGTCCGCAGGACTGGGAATTGAACAAGTCACTGTTCATCCTATCATGGCAATTTGTTTTAATTTGTGATTACACAATGTGTCCTGACATGTCCATTTTTTTTTTTTTTTTTGACTAGTTACGTCTCTCAGAATGCGGCGATGATGTGTATAATATAATGGTTCTATTACTAAATGCTTAGAAAAAGTTACGATATCCTATCAAATCTCGAATCAAGAGGTTTCAAGTAGACGAAAGTAAAGTGGTGGTTTCTAGTGACATTCCACCCACAGCAAACTACACAAAGGTAAAATCCACCATACTAATATCACCAAAGATATATTTGACCACGATAAATTCTCTTACAAAATATTCACTTCCTCGCTCTCCCCTTTTACGCTGCTTTGGAATAATTCGAGTGAATTCCATTCCCTTTTCCTTATCTTTTCGACATCGACCCACTCCAGTGAAATTTTTTTCTTCTTCTTTTTCTTTCATTTTTCTTCGCCTTTATCTTCGTCGTCTTCTCCCCTTCTTCTTCTTTCTTTCCTTGCCCTCCTTTCTCCTCTATATTCATAAACTGCATTAACCTTGTAGTTCATTTTCCCTTATGATTTTCGGAAAATCATTTAGCAATGGATTTGTCACACTCTGACGTTCCTGTTTTCATTTGTCTTAATGGCTCTATTTCACGTAGTCATGTACCAATCAATTTCACATTCCGGGACATTACCATTGTTTATCAATTTAATACTAATTACCAATTTAAATGCTAATAGGTCTCGTACCCCATGATGGGTGTTTTTATTTATTCACTTAACAATTTATTTATCTATTCATTTACTCTAATTATTTTATGTAGAGACGCAACACGACCGTACATTCATCTCATAAAGTAAAATATTTTTTTCTTACGGGTTTCCTCGTTTTTCCGAGAAATGGTTTTCTGCTGTTTTCAATAATCTATTTTCACCCTTGCGTACGTGTATGAATGTCCCTGCACACAGTATTGTTCTACACATAACACATTCCATTAATCAAATTACTATGCAAATGCAAACGAGAGCACACACACACGCACGCACACACACACACACACACACACACACACACACACACACACACACGCACACACACACACATTGTGTACTCAATTTAGACTAGTTCTGAAATTAGCACAAATTGTATATTGTTAGTGTATCTATGCATCACTGTTAACTCAACAAGACGATTATTATTATTATTATCATTATTATTATCATTATCATTATAATTATTATCACTATTATTATCAATATTCTTATCATTATTATTATTATTATTATTATTATTATTATTATTATTATTATTATTATTATTATTATTATTATTAGCATTATATTATTATCATTACACACATACACGAACACACACACACACACATACGCACACGCACGCATACATACACACGAACACATACATACAAACACACATACACACACACGAACACACAGACACACACATACACACACACACACACACACACACACACACACACAAGCTTCCTACACATATACATGTATTCTAACGTGCACACCATCAGCTCGAGGATATGTGAAGAAACTGTTGAAAAAGTGTATAATTCATCGTGCAGTTGTATTGATTTAAGATGTAACCTGCAGGTACAAATAATCCATTCCGTCATGACGAAATTCAATTCAACTTTTTCCGATAAAGGAATAAACACGGAACCCTCACGAGCGTAGGTAGGTCTTATATTGTATATTACGATTAGGTAAATACACACGCACGCACACACACACTATCGAAAAATGTGAGCGTTTATTTACTGGTAAGTATAGATGTATATATAAAAGAACTAAGAGGTTGAAAGTATGGTATCTCTGAGCTAAGAATACTTAATGTGTATGTGTGCGCGTATGTGTGTGTTTTATGTGTGTGTGTGTGTGTGTATGTGCATGTGTGTGTTTTGTGTGTGTGTGTGTGTATGTGTGTGTGTGTGTGTGTGTTTGTGTGTGTGTGTTTTGTGTGTGTATTGTGTATGTGTGTATTGTGTGTGTGTGTGTGTGTGTGTGTGTGTGTGTGTGTGTATTGTGTGTGTGTGTGTGTGTGTGTGTGTGTGTGTGTGTGTGTGTGTGTGTGTGTGTGTGTGTGTGTGTGTGTGTGTGTGTGTGTGTAAAACAAACATCATCGCTCTTGATGTTTTTCACATACAATTGTGAAGTTCGTAGCTCTTGTAATTTTAAGAGAGTTATGTAGTTTGCCCATATTTGGCAGAATTATTTACTTTTTCACGTTAGGTTTGGTTTGGCTAGGCTAGGTTAGGCTAGGTTAGGTTAGGCTAGTTCAGGTATTAGGTTAAGTTAGGTTAGGTTACATAGGTTAGGTTAGGTTCAGGTTAGGTTTGTTAGATTAGGTTAAGTTAGGTTAGACTAGGTTAGGTTAATTTAGGTTAAGTTAGATTAGGTTTGTTAAGTTTGTTGGGTTAGGTTAGGTTTGTTAGGTTAGATTAGGCTAGATTAAGTTAGGGTTGTTAGGTTAGGTTAAGTTAGGTTAGGCTAGGTTAGGTTAATTTAGGTTAAGTTAAGTTAGGTTAGGCTAGATTAGGTTAATTCAGGTTAAGTTAGATTAGGTTTGTTAAGTTAGGTTTGTTAGGTTAGGTTAGGTTGGTAGGTTAGATTAGGTTAGATTAAGTTAGGTTAGGTTGGTTGATCCAACCAAGAGGACCTCCATGTAGTAAAGTTTTATTATGTAGATAATACCTCAATTTGCAGGACTTAAATATTCTTATCGTCTGACTCGATAGTAAAAAACGTGTTCTACTCGGGATAACTGGTTTCTTATCGATAAAGATCATGTACACGATTGTCTGAGGCACCCAAAAGCACCCACGCACGCAAGCCAGAGTTTCAACTAAATGAGCTTTGTCAGAGTCCGTGATCTGATAGGACGTGTCGTTAACAACCTAACTTATGAGGAGCCTACTACGCCACGAGGCGCTGAGTAGCTGCGGCCGAAGCCGTCACCTCCTTTGCCCACCATACGCTTGGACTGTTGAGGCAGGTAATGGACAGTCACGGCTGGGAGTCGGAAAGGAGTGCGGGATTCGAACCCACAACTAAGCGAATGCGAGGCCAGCACGCTTAGGATGACGCCACTAGCGCATCTCCTCCTCCTCCTCCTCCTCTTCTTCTTACCATCTTCCTCCTTTTCCTCCACCTCCTCCTCGTCCTCTTTCTTCAGCTCCAATTTTTGTTCTTCTATTTTTCTTCTTACGCATTTTCTTCTCTCGTTCCTCCTCCTGTTTCTTCTCCTTTTCTCTATTCTCCTTCATCTTCTCTTCCCTTTTCGTTTCCCTCAACTTAGTTATCTTAGTTATCTTTTCTTTTTCCTTCTTCTCCTCCTCTCCTTCTTTTTCTTCCTCTCTCTTTTTTTTATCCATCCTCTTCTACTTACTTCTCAGTTCTCTCTTTTACCTATCTCTTCTCTTCTTATTCTTCCTTTTCTTCATTTTATAATTTCTTCTTCTTCTTCTTCTTCCTCCTCTTCTTCTTCCTTTTCTTCTTTCTCTTCTTCTTTTTCTTCTTCTTCTTCCTTCCCTTCCTTTCTTCTTTCTCTTCTTCCTTTTCTTCTTCCTTTTCTTCTTTCTCTTCTTCCTTTTCTTCTTCCTCTTCTTCTTCTTCCTCTTCTTTTCCTTCTCCTTCCTCTTCTTCTTCCTCTTCTTCTTGTCTTCGGCATTCCGTTTTCTTTAATTACTCCACCCCTTCCTTCTATCTTCCCCCAACCTCCTCTCCTCCTCTTCCCCCACTCCCTCTATTCATTCTTTCCTTTGTTTTCTCATCATTCCATTACATTATACTGCACCACATTACATTCCCCAACACTTCCACTGATGCCTCTCCTCTCCTCTCTTTTGTGCCTCTTCTCTCCTCTGTGCCTCTCCTCTCCTCTGTGCCACTCCTCTCCTCTGTGCCTCTCCACTCCTCTGTGCCTCCCCTCTCCTCTGTGCCTCTCCTCTCCTCTGTGCCTCTCCTCTTCTCTGTGCCTCTCCTCTTCTCTGTGCCTCTCCTCTCATCTGTGCCTCTCCTCTCCTCTATGCCTCTCCTCTCCTCTGTGCCTCTCCTCTCCTCTGTGCCTCTCTTCTCCTCTCCTGACAACTCTCCCGTCTGTGCCCAATATCGCCTTTTTTAATATTTAACACGAAGACGCTTTGATCTGAAGACTCATGATCTGTGGCACAATGGCATCCCGGACGCACCTACCTCCCTCTTTCCCTCCTTCCCTCCCTCTCCCTCTTTACCTCCTTCACTTCCTTCCTCTCTCTCTTTCTCTTTCCTTCCTTCCTTCCCACTCCATCTCTCTCTCTCTCTCTCTCTCTCTCTCTCTCTCTTTCCTTCCCTCTCTTCCTCTCTCTCTCTCTCACTTTCTCTTTCCGTCCCTCCTTCCCTCTCTCTTTCCACCCTTCCCTCCCTCTTTCTCTCTCTCTCATTTTCTCTTTTCGTCCCTCCTTCCCTCTCTCTTTCCACCCTTCCCTCCCTCTCTTTCCCTCTTTACCTCCTTTCCTTCCTTCCTCTCTCTTTTTCTCTTTCCTTCCTTCCTCTCTCTCTTTCTCTTTCCTTCCTTCCCTCCCAATCCATCTCTCTCTCTCTCTCTCTTTCCTTCCCTCCCTCCCTCTTGCTCTATCTATCTTTCTCTTTCCGTCCCTCCTTCCCTCTCTCTCTCTCTTTCCCTTCTTATCTCCTTCTCTTCCTTTCTTTCCCTCTCTCTTTCCTACCCTTCTTCCCACTCTCTCTCTCTCTCTTTTTCCCTCCCTCCCCCCTCTCTCTCTCTTTCCGTCCCTCCTTCCCTCTCTCTTTCCATCCCCCTCCCTCTCTCCTTCTCTGTCTGTCTGTCTGTCTGTCTCTCTCCCTCTCTCTCCTTCCCTCTCTCTGTCTCTCTCTTTCACCTCCCTCCCTTCCTCCCTCCCTCGCCTCAACTGTACACCCGGGGGAGACGCTTTAATAATCGCTTAAAAGCAGGATTGATGAAACCAAGTTGATGAGAGATTAGTCCCCGACTCTTCAATTACGATTTACATAACCTCCGGGGCATCCGCCGTGTCTCCCAAATCGATTACCAACTACTTCCCCTCATCCACCTTGATCACCCCCTTCCCCTCGCCACCATCCCACTCCCACGCAGTGGGAAGTGAGAAACCCCTGGTTGGGCAAAGCCCTGTCAGTTGCGGAGTGCCTTTTTTTTTTTTTTTTTTTTTTTAGCCGATGTTTGGGTCGCCTCCTCGCCTGGCCATGGCTGTCGGAAATTAACGCAAGAAGCACGCAGCGGATCCCGGGTGTCTAACTCACGACCACCTGCTCATGAGTTCGACACGGTATCCACTGGGCTGGCGCGTGACCACCCCTCTCCTTTCCATATGTCTATTAAGTATATGATTAATATTTCGCCATTTCGTTTTCATCTATTTGAGAGCCCGTATTGCATCTGTGGGTTTTATTCTTCGTTCTTTTTCTTTTTCTTCTTCTTCTTCTTCTTCTTCTTCTCCTCCTTCTCTTTATCATTGTTGTTGTTGTTGTTGTTCTTCTTCTTCTTCTTCTTCTTTTTTCTTTTCTTCTTTTTTCTCTTTTCTTCTTCTTTTCTTCTTTTTCTTCTTCTTCTTCTTCTGCTTCTTCTTCTTCTTTTTTCTTTTCTTCTTTTTTCTCTTTTCTTCTTCTTTTCTTCTTTTTCTTCTTCTTCTTTTTCGTCTTCCTTTTCTTCTTCTTTTCTTTTTCTTCTTTCTCTTTTCTTTTTCTTCTCCTTTTCTTCTTTTACTTCTTTTCTTCTTCTTCTTCCTCTTTTCTTCTCATTTTCTTCTTCTTTTCTTCTCCTTTTCTTCTTCTTTTCTTCTTCTTGTTTTTCTTCTTCTTCTTCTTAACCCAATTCCCGTCACTGTTACTCATTACTTTTCTTTTCCATTGTCAATTGAACTTCGGCTTCTCTAAATTACATCTAAGTAATTTTGCTAAACAGGAATGGTTTTACAGCAGAGGAAGGTCAGGACCCTACGCCAGGAGGCGCTGAGTAGCTGCGGCCGAAGCCATCACCATTGCCCTTTTATACGCTTTAGGGACTGTTAGAGCACGTCACAGTCACTGCTGGGAATTGGAGAGAAGTGCAGGATTCGAACCCATAACTAACCAAATGCGTCTCACTTCTCACCTAAATGTACGTTTTGCCCGGTACGATTATCGCTCAACGATGATCGTTCATGACTCAACGATGATCGTTCATGACTCAACGATGATCGTCAAACGATCGTCTAGAGCACTAATTCTTTGTTTCTGAATGTGTTTGTTTTAGTTGGAACGACTGCCACTAGAATCGCTAAAAACAAAGAATCGGTGTTCTAGATAATCGTTTAACGATCATCGTTGAGCCATGGACGATCATCGTTGAACGATAATCGCACCGAACAGAACGTGCCTTAAAGTCGTAGCCGGCGATGTCATCTCGAGGAGTTTCTGGGTTAAGTAAACGATGGATCTCTCCCCCTTTCAACACAACCTGAAGTCTTTCTTGTCATCAAAGGGAAGAAGCCTGTACACCGAGTTTTCTTCATATAGCACAACACGAAGATTAAATGCAACGTGCTTCAATATAGACCCGATTTCAATGCAGTATATTTCTTCATAAGTACATATATATATATACATGTTTATCTAACAATATACTGCATGCAAGTGGAGCTGAGATGGGGAAAGGCTGAAGGATGGAAGTGGAATTGGTGGGAGTGTGTGTCTGTCTTTTGATTTGGCTATCTCTCGTATAAAGGGGGAAACGTCTTTGGTATATAGATAAATAGATATCGATATTTCTTGATAGAAACATGGGGCAATCATACCCAAAGTTATAAATTATTTAGCGAGTTATCATGTCTTATGTCCTCTACCTGTGATAAAAGTTTCTGTCAAGACTCTTTTCGTTTGCTAAAAATGTCGACAAAGTCGACATGACGTCATGTTATGGAGACTTTCGGTGAATTTGATCCCGAGTAAGACGATACGACATAAGACGTTATGAAACTGCGTCATTCTTCCTCCAACCTCAAATTAATCGGCGTTACCGCCCACCTCCAGCAGAACTTTCTCCGCTGTCAAATCACTTTTGTCGAACTATGTCGTTTTGTCAATAATTTACATAAAATGCCATTTGATATCCTAGAGGGAATTCATTTTCCTCCAGCATGTCAGATTTCTTCCCGGAAGTCGTGAACTGCAAATCTACTCCAACAGTCGGGGGAATAATAGCTCAGTGTGATAACTCCTGTACTTACAAGTTTCATACCCGTATATGCAGCGGCGGCGCCAGGAATTTTTAGTTGGGGAGGCTAAGGGGGGGCTGAGCAAATTTTTGGGGGGTCTAATAGTAATATGATAATACACATATATTATCCTCATTTCAGAAGGGGAGGGGGTTAATGGTTGGGCTAGCAATGATGGCTGACAAATCTTTAGCCCTGGCAATTAAAAGATTCCACTTAATAAAATTATTTCAATGAGTGTTTTAAATTTTCAATTTGCTCATTTCAGTTGGGGGGGATAATGGGGGGGCTGGCCACTGGCGCTGCCACTGCGTATATGGATACTTTCAACAGAGTTTGATCCATTGCAATTAAAGGCTATTCGCTCACTTGATGGCCACATTGTCAAAGACTAAAAACCTAAACAAAGTGATTATAAATAGCAAGAACTCTTCCACCTCAGCTACTCACCTCTCATTCTATGACAGCCGTTGATGAGTTCTTTCTCTTCAACTCTTCAGGGAAACTTTTGTGTAATCAGGAAAACAATACATTATTATATCTGATTGAGCTAAAAACAAGGCATAACATATTTTCCATTTTCGTGTGTGGTGTGTGTGTGTGTGTGTTTGAATGTGTGTATGCGTGTGTGTGTGCGTGTATATATATATATATATATATATATATATATATATATATATGTATATATGTATATATATATATATGTATATATATATATATATATACATATATATATATATATATATTGTGTGTGTGTGTGTGTGTGTGTTTGAATGTGTGTATGTGTGTGTGTGTTTGAATATGTATATGCGTGTGTGTGTTTGTGTATGTGTGTATATTTGTGTGTATGTGTGTCTGTTTGAATGTTTGTACGTGCTTATGTGTGTATGTGCTTCTGTGTCTGTGCGTGAGTACGTATATAATGCTTAAAATAGAAACATCGAACAAATTCAGAAGGGATCTAGTAGAGAACAAAAAACGTGGTTCAAAACCAGAAATAAACGAAATATTTTTTTCACAGAATTACTCGAGCACCGGTGCAAAAAATCCTTCCGATGGATTAATATACGAAGTCTCCCTCACCTCGCCCAAGCAATGTGGTAATTCTACGAATGCTTGTCCAACGAGTATATATTGGAATCCACTCCAAATTACTAAAGCAGTCGCCAGGAGAGAAGCGAATTTAGCCATAAAACGAGGTCAGGCCCTGCTGCCAAAAGCAATGAATAACGGGGACATTGATAGTCGTGGCCTTGCCAAAAAGCGTGTCAAAATGGAAAATAATGCCGTGTTTGGGCAGCAACTATCTGTCAGAATGCCAGCCAATTTTATACATCCGATACCAAAGCCATTGGGAGATCGGTTTATCCTATTATTTAAACACTCGGTACGAAACACAGGGAAAACAAAGGCTGTTTCACACTAAGACGACTTTCGACAACCGTTGTGAATTTGAATATCTAGAAGAAAAGTTTGGCTACAGTATTCTAGAATTTCCCTAAGAACATTTCCAACCCTGTGTCTAACTTTCGAAAATCCCTCTCCTAGTTTGCCAATCAGCTTCTCAGTGTTCAACGCAAAGGTAATTTGACATTTGGATGTTCGAAAAGCAGAACATTTTAACCGAAGTCGTTTCTACTCCTCAAACTGACAAAGGTGGGTGAGAATCGGCGGCCCCGTGTGAAGAGGCTCTCAGCCGCTGCAAATCGGGCAGAAATCGGAGATGTTTCTGCAAGAAAGGCAGAGTAGATTTCTGAGAAGAGTTTCACAGGACAAATTAAGGCGACGTCTGCGCATCGAGTAGAAGCAGGTGGCAAAACCAAAATACCAATATGAAAATCAATACAAATAACAATGTCAATACACATACCAATACATGTACCAATCATACCAATACCAATAAACATACCAATACACATACAAATACCAATACCAATAAACATACCAATACACATAACATTACCAATTCACATACCAATGCCAGTACACATACCATTATCAATACACATACCAATACCAATACACATAACATTACCAGTTCACATATCAATACCAACTCACATACCATTACCAATACACATACCAATACCAATACACATAACATTACCAATTCACATACCAATACTACACATACCATTTCCAATATACATACCAACACCAATACACATACACATACCAACACCAATACATATACCAATAAACATATCAATACCAATACACATAACACTACCAATTCACATACCAATACAAACTCACATACCAATACTACACATACCATTTCCAATACACATACACATACCAACACCAATACACATACCAATAAACATACCAATACTAGCGCACATATCAATACCAATAAACATACCAATACACATAATATTACCAATTCACATACCAATACCAATACTCATACCAATACCAATAAACATACCAATAATAATAACCATACCAATACCAATACATATACACATACCAATACATATACCAATACCAATACACATACCAGTGTACCAATATACATACCAACAAACATACCAATACACATACCAATACTAATGCACATATCAATACCCATAAACGTACTAATACACATAACATTACCGATTCACATATCAAATACCAATGCACATACCAATGCCAATAAACATACCAATAACAATAACCATACCAATACCAATACACATACCAGTACACCAATAGACATACTAATACCTGTACATATACCAATACCAAAACATATACCAATAACAATACACATACCAATACCAATACACATACCAATATCATATAACAGTCATATCAATGATTATATTAACATTCTCATAATAACATGAATAATCATATTAATAATCATGTTACAAATAATATCAAGCGCAGTGATAGTATTTTTGCAAATTATGTTAACGGTCATAATAGTAAATGATGATAATAATTAATAAAACTAATAATATACCTTTTGTAAAGAGCCAGAAGTAATTATAGTAAAATTAAAAATATATAAAAAAAAAAAAATTGAAATACATATCATATTATGTCGATGTAATATGAAGAAAATTGTAAGGGTCATAAGACGGGGTTCGTATAACTAGACTTTGCCAGTGTAGATGAGGTAATCCTCTTTCCAAACCGTTCCTGGAATATAACAAGAAAAAGCAAATACGTAAACAAGACATAAATAATAAACGGCACTAGGGGGGGGGGAGAGTCTTGATGTACCTAAATCAAATATAAATAACAAGAAAAAAAAAGAATAAAAAAAAAAATGGGGAGATAAAATCGGATATTTTTTTCCCCAAGCTCCTCTGGGAACAGATTGCAGTTCGCAAGTCTGGCTGAATCTGCTCCTCGTAATTAACCAGTAGCTTTGCCAACTCCTCTTCTCTCGCAAAAGAGCAGATACAAAAAAATGGCGCAGTTAAATAGAAAGGGATAGGAAGGAGGATAGGCTGGCAGGGAGGGGAAAGGGAGGACAATATGGAGAGAGGAGGCAGACAGCGAGGCAGATTGTGAGGCAGGCAGGCACCGAGGGAAGGTGCCAGAGAGACAGACAGAGAGACAGGTAGCGAGGAAGGAAGGCAGACAGGGAGTTGGGGAAGGGAGTGACAGCGGAAGAGAGTGGAAGACAGGGAGGTAGACTGACAGATAGGGAGGAAAGAACAGGGAGAAGAAGGGAGGCAGGGAGGGAGGATACAAAAGAGAGAGAGAGAGAGAGAGAGAGAGAGAGAGAGAGAGAGAGAGAGAGAGAGAGAGAGAGAGAGAGAGAGAGAGAGAGAGAGAGAGAGAGAGGTTAGAAAAATTAAGAATAGAGACAATTTTGGAGAACGGGGACGAGAGACATAGAGTAAGAAAAGGAAGAAACAAGGAACAGATAATAATGATAATAACGATAAAGAAAGGGAAGCAAGAAAGAGAAAGAGAAAGAGAAAAAAAAAGGTGTGAGCAACAAATAAGAAATATCAACTACGTACTCATGCATGATTCACAATGATTTTGGACCACGTGCTGGACCCGTGATATGAAGCTACTATCTTTCAAGTAGAGAGCTCAGAATACCTCTACTCCAGTTTGTATGTAATCTTATATAGTTACTGTACTCCTTTCCTCAAAGAATACAGTAACAATTGGTCATATTAGTAAAGCTTTCAAGACTCGAACTTGTCTCGAACGTCCGATAGAATGTACATGTGCGTCCGCGTTTGTGTGTGTGTGTGTGTGTGTGTGTGTGTGTGTGTGTGTGTGTGTGTGTGTGTGTGTGTGTGTGTGTGTGTGTGTGTGTATGCATGTGTGTGTATGTGTGTGCACTATATGCATGTGTACGTTAATGCATGCTTTTGTGTGTACGTTCTCGTTTGGGTGTGCGTGCGTGTGTGCGCTATTTGGATGTGTACGTTAACGCTTGGTTTCTGCATGTGCGTCTGCGTTTTGTGTGTACATGACTTTGTGCATGTGCGCCTGTCCGTTTTTATACAGGTGGTCACATACACAATGCAGACACGAGCTTTCGGCTAATGACGGGGGAAAAGAATATTGCATAATCCTAAATTGAAATCCCTCTTGCAGCAAAGAGATGAAGCTTCGATCGCATTGCGTGGGTCGTGTCTAGCAACAGGATTGGGTCGTGCTGCAGTCTCGAGTCGATGCTTCTGACAGAGGCAAACACACACACGCATACATACACACGCACATATATGAGCGCGAGCACACACACACACACACACACACACACACACACACACACACACACACACACACACACACACACACATATATATATATATATATATATATATATATATATATATATACGCACGCTTACATACGCGCGCACACACACGCATACACATGAGCGCGAGCACACACACACACATACACACACACACGAGCGCGAGCACACACACACACACATACATACACAGGCTTACATACACACGCGCGCGCACACACGCATACACATGAGCGTGAGCACACACACACACACACACACATACACACACACACACACGCACTAACACACATACATACACACGCATACACACTAACACACACACACACACACACATACACACACGCATACATACACACGCACACACGAGCGAGAGCACGCACACATACGCATACACACACACACATACACACGCATACATACACACGCGCGCACACACGCACACACATGAGCGCGAGCACACATACACACACACGAGCGCAAGCGCGCGCACACACACACTACAACACACACACACATACATACACACACGGATACATACACACGCACACACGAGCGCGAGCACGCACACACACACACACATACCCACAAAAGAATAAAATAGATGAACAAACACAATTGTGTGTGATTCACCATATTCTTGGATCACGTGATGGACTCGTGATCGATAGCTGTTACTCTCCCGGATGAGAGCTCAGAGCTCATATATGCCCGATCTAAGTATGTGTATGTGTGTGTGTGTGTGTGTGTGTGTGTGTGTGTGTGTGTGTGTGTGTGTGTGTGTGTGTGTGTGTGTGTGTGTGTGTGTACAAGCACAACCCATACCACATATGATGAATTATTTTCCAGTGGTATATGGTGAGGAAGGGGCACCCTCCTCGCCTCCTGATGAAAGAAACCTCGATTTTTAAGACATTTCATCCCGATACAGCTCCAGTCGATAAGATAACAACGAATCTGCATTCCTTCACTCAATTTCACGGAAAAAGGGGAGAATTTTTTTGCGCTAAAAAATGCAGTATTCAGTTAAGGTTTGGCAGATATTAATAGAGTTCACCTATTCATCCAGCTGCCCGTTAATGGCCATTCACACGGTCAAACGCGGTTTGTCAAACAAGTGTTTGAAGTGATGTTTGACCATGTGAATGGAATATTTGGTTGTCAAACACGTTTGTCAAACGTTTGACAAACAGACCGACAAACCGGGTTTGACAGACAATTTGACAAACCGGGCTTGGCATACAATTTGACAAACTGGGTTTGACAGACAATTTGACAAACCGGGTTTGACAGACAATTTGACAAACCTGGTCTGACAGATAATTTGACAAACCGGGTTTGATAGACAATTTGACAAACCGGGTTTGACAGACAATTTGACAAACCGGGTTTGGCAGACAATTTCACAAACCGGGTTTGACAGACAATTTGACAAACCGGGTTTGGCAGACAACTTGACAAATCGGGTTTGACAGACAATTTGACAGACCGGGTTTGACAGACAATTTGACAAACCGGGTTTGACAGACAATTTGACAAACCTGGTCCGACAGATAATTTGACAAACCGGGTTTGATAGACAATTTGACAAATCGGGTTTGATAGACAATTTTACAAACCGGGTTTGACAGACAATTTGACAAACCGGGTTTGACAGACAATTTGACAAACCGGGTTTGACAGACAATTTGACAAACCGGGTTTGACAGACAAATTGACAAACCGGGTTTGACAGACAATTTGACAAGCCGGGTTTGACAATTTGACAGACCGGGTTTGACGGACAATTTGACAGACCGGGTTTGACAGACAATTTGACAAACCGGGTTTGACAGACAATTTGACAAACCGGGTTTGATAGACAATTTCACAAACCAGGTTTGACAAACAATTTGACACACCGGGTTTGACAGACAATTTGACAAACCGGGTTTGAAAGACAATTTGACAAACCGGGTTTGACAAACTGTTGGCCTTGTAAGTGTCCCTTTCGACCCCTTGTGGCGGTTGAGAGTCCTCGAACACAGATCCTCCATGCAGTTTGATCTTGTCATGTGTTCTCGGCTTCTTGTGGTGTAAACCTGTTCTGGTTAGTTAATCCATTTTGACTTTTTACGGCAGAGTATATCCAAGAAAAAAAAGAAAAAAGAGAAAATGCAAAGCGCATGTGACACAATACAGATGTTGAAAAAAAAGAAGAAGAATTGAAATAAAAAGAAGACAGAAGCGGATACAGTTCCATTTCATTTACGCGAATATTTATTTACACAATGGCTGCATATGGCGGACATCTGTCCATTGTTTCATTTCGCCTCCTCCTCTTGGTTTCTATCCCGTACAGACACATGAGGGAATGGAGATGTGGTGCGTTTGAAGTATGATGAGAAAATCATGGACTGAAAGGGTAACAAGTGATTTTTTTCAAGAAGAGCCGGGACAAAAAGATCACTTATAGTAGTCGTTTTTAACCAATATGTAGCGTTTGAAGTATGATGAGAATATTTCGGACTGAAAGGGTAAATAAAAAAAAAAAAAAATAAAAAAAAAAAAATAAGACGCCTCGGGACAAAAAGATCACTTATAGCAGTCGTTCTTAACCAATGTGTAGCGTTCGAATTATGATGAGAATATTTTGGACTGAAAGGGTTAAAAAAGAAAAAAATTAAGACGACTAGGGACAAAAAGATCACTTATAGCAATTGTTCTTAACCGATGTGTATCGCTCGAAGTATGATGAGAATATTTTGGACTGAAAGGGTAAAAAAAAAAAAAAAAAAAAAAAAAAATTAAGAAGACTCGGGACAAAAAGATCACTTATAGCAGTTGTTCATGACCTTTCTTGGCTACGACCCAAAATCCTGTCCAGATCGACAATGACCAATTAAACACTTAAAAGGCAAGGGTAGATGTAGGTATATTTTTCACCTCGATTAAATCGTCTATGTCTCAATGTGTTGCTTACAATCTGGATTAATACTTTGATAATATTTTGAACAGGAGTAATGGAAAAATACTAAGTCCACAAATCCTTAGTAGCCCATAATAATGGCTTGGCGACCCAAGGGTCAAGAACCACGGACTTACAGGAACCACCAGGAGTAGACAACTTTCTTTCCTGGGCCGTATAACGCGCGCCTCGGAGAACTAGAAAAAGTCAACCCACTAGAAATGATTGGAAGGGAGGATTGATCGTGGTTGACAGCGACAGACATATGTGGGTAGTTTACTCCAGGACGTTGGAAGGGGAATGAAAGTCCAAAGTCTAACGAGATTGACTCAAGATCGGAAAGAGATGGAGTTCTATGGTCGCTCACGTGAAAAACACGATGGTACCTCGGTAAGGTAAAACTGGCTTTACTCTCCGTTTAATTCACCGCCTAGGCTTAGACTATCTCCACCCAAACTACCTTCTCTTTTTGGCCGTTCCTCTGATGTGCGCTGGTGGAGTATTCAGAGGTGAGCTGATCTCGCATTCACTTAGTTGTGGGTTTGAATCCCCCATTCCTTTCCGATTCCCAGCAGTAACTGTCAATTTCCTGACCAAACAATTCACAAAGTACATAGGGGAAAGGTTACGGCTTCGACCGCAGTTACTCAGCGCCTCCTGGAGTAGCCTCCTTACCCGAGCCTAAGTTCGAGGGTACTTCCTCCTAGTCTTCTGCATCATCACGACGACAGTGCTCCGGTGAAGTGTGACGTGTTGAGTAAGGCTGGGTGGTGATGCCTGGAGGCAAAGACGCGCAATACTCCTGGCGTTTGTGCTTTGAGAGGTCGCCTCCTTTGTACTAGGTCAAGAGAGGTCGCCTCCTTTGTACTAGGTCAACACTACCACCTCCTCCCCCTCTTCCTCCTCCTTCCCTTTCCGTCTGGATCCGCGCCCTCCGTTGGGTCCTCTTCAATGAAACATCATCACATCTGTGTTTATCAGCGCGGGCTTCCCGTCCGCCTCTGTTCCTCTATCTAACCGGTTGCAGGTCTTTAAGAAAGCTCTAAAACAAGGATCATGATAAGTGTTTTCTACGTTTTTGGTCCTGGCCGTTACCTCAATGTAAAAAATTAAATTAATGTGAGATACAAGAAGAAAAAGAAATTTGAAACCAAGTATTGATATGTATTCAATGTAAATAATATAAGAATGAATTAATGAACATGTAAACAAATAAAGAAACGATACAAATAAGTAGATAAGTAGACGAATAAATAAAACAATAAAATATATACTCATATATGAATAAAACGATAAACAATCAAATTAATCAACAAAACATGACGATTCCATTGAAGCTGATTTTGCATTATTCACAAAATCGAGACGTCGACAACTTTGCATCCATCTTGTTGCCCTTGCAATCAACGGAAGGTCAATTGCTCGGGAGGACCCCCAGGCACTTCCACCTCCTCCTCCTCCTCTTCCTCTTCCTCCTCCTCTTCCTCATCCTCCTCCTCCTCCTCCTTCTTCTTCTCCTCCGCCAATTTCCACGGCTCCTCCTCACCTTCCCTCTTCGTTTCAATGCACACATTATTCAACCTTCCTACATTAATCTTTCTTTTATTTTGTGTCTTTCTTTCTTCCGTCCTCGCTTCCTTCCTTCCTTCCTTCCTCCCTTCTTTTGTCTTTCTCCCGTCCTTACACCCCTTTCTTCCTCCCTCCTTACATCACTTCTTTCTATTGTCTTTCTTCCTTTTTATGTCTTTATTTCCTCCCTCCTTACATCCCTTCTCCTTTCTTTAGTCTTTCTTTTCTTCTGTGGGTCTCTTTCTTTCCTCCTTACATCCCCTCCTTCCTTCCTCCTTCCGTCCTTCCTCCCTCCTTCCGTCCTTTCTTCTTTTGTCCTTCTTTTCTTTCTCCCCTTACATACCATTCATTATTCCTTCTTATTTTCCTTTTCCCCCTTTCCTTCTCTCCTTTCTTTACTTTATTTTCTTTCTTTTCTTTCTTTCTTCCCTCCTTTCTTTCTCTCTACTTTTTCTTTCGTTATTCCTTTCTTTCACTCTTTTTCCCTTCTTTCTTCTTTCTTCATTCTTTTCTTTCTTTTTTCTATTTTTTTCGTTCTTCCTTCTCTTACTTATTTTTTTCATTCATTCTTTCTTCCCTTTCTCCACCTATTGTTCTTCCTTCCTTCATTCATTCATTCATTCATTCCTTCCTTCTTTCTTTCCTCCTAAGCTCCCTTTCTTATATCTTTCTTTTCTTCTTTCATTGTTCTCTTCATCCATGCTGTATTTACTGTTCCCAAGCACCTTCATACCTCCGTCCATTTTTATCATCTTTCTTTTCTTTTCTTCTTCTTTAGCCAGGTCGTTCTATTTCATTTATTTATCTATTTATTTATTTATTTATCTATTTATTTATTTATTTTATTATCAATTTCTCATCGCTCTCTCTTGATCTTCTTTCGCTTCCTCTCCTGTCTGTATTTTGACTTCCTGTGAATTCCCCATCTCCCTTCCCCTCTCCCCTCCCCTCTTCACCCCTCCCCTCCCCTCTTCCCCTCTCTCTCCTCTTCGTCTTCCCCTCTCTGCAGTGCATCAACTCTATCCCCAAGGTGTCTTCGCTCCGTTTTCTTTTACTCTTTACATTTTCTTTTCTCCTCTTTCGTATTTCCTTCCCGCATTATCCTCTGCTCAATTTTTTTATGCAGGGGATATTATAAGGGCTTTAATAGCACCCCTACGGTTCAGAGCCACACATCTGATCATTTTTTAATTCTATTCTTTCTTCTTATTACTTTCCTTAAGTGGTAATGGACATGGGACTACCATGTGCAGGCCTTATGGTCTCTAGCAGTCTCCTTCATTCTTATGTTCTTAATTTTTTCCGGTAGAAATGGACATGGAACTGCCTAGTGTACGCCTTATGGCCTCTAGCAGTCTCCTTCATTCATATGTTTGTAAAACTTTCCGGTGGTAATGAACATGGGACTACCTAGTGTAGGCCACATGGTCTCTTGCATTCAACTTCATTCTTGGGTTATTATGTTCTTAAATCTTTCCAGTGGTGATAGACATGCAACTGCCTAGTGTAGGCCTTAGGGTCTTCTGTATTCTCCTTCATTCTTGGGTTCTTATGCTCTTCAATCTTTCAGGAGGTAATGGACATGCAACTGCCTAGTGTAGGCCTTAGGGTCTCTTGCATTCTCCTTCATTCTAAAGTTCTTATGTTCTTAGATATTTCCTTTATAACCTATGCGACCCCATATCTTTGGCGAGATAGAAACGCTGGTTATTGCTTAAAAATAAATAAAGGAAGAGCAGGAGACCTTTTGGTCCATTCCGCCCTTCAGTCCTTACTCCACGTAACAGTAGAAAATTACTTATTTCCTTGTTAACAAATGGAATAGACTCAGTAACCATGTACTGAGCGCTGAAACAATTGGTTGTTTTAAGTGAAGATTAGGTAACCTTAGGGACTGGGGGATGACAGGTGCTGATGGACATGGAACTGCCTAGTGAAGGCCTTATGGTCCCTTGCAGTCTCCCTCATTCTTATGTTCTTTCGTCTTTGTCGGGTCTGTTTCAATTCAGTCCTTCTTTAGTTTTCTACTTCATCGTCGTGTTTTCTTGTCCATTTGTGTGTGTGTTTACCTAGTAGGCTATTTACCTAGTTGTATTATACGGGAAGGGAGCTATGCTCGTCGTGACCCGTCTTTGTATCTTTCAGCATCAAGTTTGTTCTTAAATTCTTGTATAGTATTTGCACACACTGTTGCCTCATCCAATTTATTCCAGATATCCACCACTCTGTGTGGGAAGCTATTCTTTTCCAGATCTCTTCTATAACTATCATTTGTGTGTGTGTGTGTGTGTGTGTGTGTGTGTGTGTGTGTGTGTGTGTGTGTGTGTGTGTGTGTGTGTGTGTGTGTGTGTGTGTGTGTGTGTGTGTGTGTGTGTGTGTGTGTGTATGTGTGTGTGTGTGTGCGTGTATGTGTGTGTGTGTGTGTGTGTGTGTGTGTGTGTGTGTGTGTGTGTGTGTGTGTGTGTGTGTGTGTGTGTGTGTGTGTGTGTGTGTGTGTGTGTGTGTGTGTGTGTGTGTGTGTGTGCATGTGTGTGTGTACGCTATGTGCATGTGTAGGTTAAAGCCGGGTCCACACTTATTGCATTTCCACGTATCGTATTATCTTTGCGTACCACCTAGTGATACGATGCGGTGCAACAGGGTATTGTACCCATTTGTTGCGTATCCGCCTGCTGTATACGGATACGCAACAAGTGGGTACAATACCCCGTTGCACCGTATCGTGTCACTAGGTGGTACGCAAAGATGATACGATACGTGGAAATGCAACAAGTGTGGACCCGGCTTAATGTATGCTTTTGCATGTCTGTCAGTCATTACTGCCAGTCTCTCTTCCTTTTGTGTCCGATTCCTCTAGTTTATTCACTTTCACTCCCTTATCCTCCTTCTTTATCTTTGCTGCTCCAAGATCCTTCAATCAATCTTTCTACATATTAATTCCTATTGTGGGTTAGAGCGTCGCTACTTGCGGCGGAGGTCGAGGTGAAGGCAGTTCGAACCTTGCCGCCAGCGAGTTGGACCAAGGGTATGTTTTAATTAATTTCTACGCTACGAAGTCCTCTGTAAGGGGAACCGTCCTCGATAAGGGGAGTTCGCGACGTTAAACAGAATAGATTCTTTTAGCTTTCTTTCTAACAAGACCCCATTTCCCCCACCTTTGCCTTCCTCTCTCTTTCTCTCATTCTCTCTCTCTCTCTCTCTTATATTTCTCTTTTCTGACGCTATTTTCCCTGAGCCTCAGCGCTGGTGGCGTAATCGGAAGCTTAGTTGTGGGTTCGAATCCTGCACTCCCCTCCCATTCCCCACAGTGACTATCAATAACCTTTGTCGACAGTTCCTAAAGTGCATATGGGGGAAGTTGACGGACCCGGCTGTAGCAACTCAG
>NC_134784.1:32209637-32217137 GCF_046742065.1 Oratosquilla oratoria
GTGTGTGTGTGTGTGTGTGTGTGTGTGTGTGTGTGTGTGTGTGTGTGTGTGTGTGTGTGTGTGTGTGTGTGTGTGTGTGTGTGCGTGCGCGCGTGGGTGCAACTGGAAAGAGGTCGTCTTAATTATGGTGGTCCGTCGGTGACTGACGACAGTGCTCCGGTGAATTGTGATGAAGTGAGTGAGGCTGGGTGGTGGTGTTGAGGTCTTTGGCGCTAACACCAACGGAGGTAACTTTATAGTCCTATTCTTAACCGGCATATCCTTCCACACTCCGGACAAGTCAATTCTGGACCAGGCGGATAAACTATGATATTGTTGAGCTGACATACACGGGAATGTGAAGATTGAACATCAGTGAGCACACTCCTCCGCTGCTACTAGCTCAAACTACCCTCTGCCTCCGGTGACCGCAAATGGTGGGGTAGGGGAAGCCTTATTGGTCACGGCCGCAGAAGGGAACAATATTGACGTTGTTAGTCTACAAAGGGATATTGGTTGCCTAGAGCCCAATGTTAACAAAGGACCGTTTGTGTTTAACCATATCGTGATCGATGTCATGGAGATGGGTAAATTTAGGTTTAAGAAGGAAATAGTCAAGAACTGGTTGACCAACAGAGAGGTTAACGAATAGAATAGACTTAGTAACCATACAGTGAGCGCTGAAACTATAGGTTGTTTTAAGAGAGGATGAGATAACTTTATGGATAAGGATGGCAGGTGGTAAGGGACATGGAACTGTCTAATGTAGGCCTTATGGTCTCTTTCGCTGTCCTACACCCGTCAAACATGTTCCTACTCTCATCTTTCTCCCTCATTTCCTTTCCTTCTAACTCATTTCCAACATATTCTCCTTGATCCCTCCTGGCATTTACATTTCTTCTCCAATTTCTTCTTACGAGGCCCCAAACATTTTTTTTTTCTGAAAGGAAAGACAGGACGAGAGAATAGGCAGGGCGAAACCAGTTGTTTGTTTTTTTAATTACAAAGAACGCTTTCATTCTTTCGTTTTATTTCTGTTTTTATTTTTTTATTTTTTCTTATTTTATTTTTTATTTTATTCTATTCTATTTATCAGATTTTTTATCCTATTCATCTTATTTTTATTATAATTCATTTTGTTTTATCTTATTTTATTATCTTGTTTAATTTAATTTAATCTAATCTATTTTATATTTGGTCCCGTCTTATAAACCCTAACAGTCTCTTGTTGACTCCTGGGGTCTCCGCATATGTCTACTTGGACCCTGACCACATGATTTATTGTCTGGTGGAATTGTTTCCGTGGTCCCATCCTCCAGACGTTCCCAACGGGTAAGAAAAGAGACGGACGTATTCTGTGGTAATTCGGATGTAAGCTGACCTCATATGAAGGTTTCTTCGCTAGATGATTAGTCTAAGTGGTGGTCGGGCACGGTAGCCACAGTTCACTTGGGGTAAAAATATAGAACAGGATGCCTCAACAGTCACTGAAGTGTTTTAGTTTTTAGAAACTGCCCTATTGTTACAAATACACGTATAGACTTTAAATGTAATATGGAAACATTGCCTCATCTATTGTACTGTCTTTCTTGAGGTATGAGCAGTTGCTACATCTTGCTGGTACCACATACGAAGCCTAATGAAGAAATGATCACAAACTGCAACCGCCTCAGAGAATTTCGGGCCACCCTGTACATTGGTGTCTGCAAGTACTGAGGGAAACTGTGGTATTATGTGTTCTGGGTCTTCTGTTTGAGAGTTACATGTTTGATGTTTGGTCTTCGCTGCCAGGACGGTTCTGCGTTCGAATTGCTTCCGTTTTGGGCGCTGACCTGACCCCAACCGCGCTGACATTATTCTCTTCTGCCTTTGTGACTTTGACTTCAGGAAGAACTGGATAGAGTGAAATCTTGTTGAATGCTCGCTGGCCGACCGGGTTAGAGGGTCGCCACTTGCGGCGGAGGTCCAGGTGACGGCAGGTCGAGCCCTGGCGCCAGCGAGTTGGACCAAGGGCATGGTCCATTAGATTCCACGCTACAAAATCCTCTTTAGAGGGCACCGCCCTGGCCTCCTGATAGGGGGAGTTCGCGACGTTAAACCGAATCATGAAATCTTGTAATGACATGAAGTGCCTGGCTGGTGATTTGTGTAAACGTTTGTTTCTGTAAGGATATATTGTTTGGTGGAGGAGGCAGGGTATACATGTTGACAATCTGACAGTTTGACGTGAGTGGGGACAGGAATCTTGGTCTGAGGTTATTCCTGACTGGTTTCTAAAGTAATATTGAGAAATCGTACCTGGGGAAGTACTTAGGGATGAAATCAGAATAAGACTCGTTCTTCCTATTCCCACTCATGTTGTTAGTATATTTCTATACACTCGTATAGTAAGCGTGTGCTTAGTTATGGGTTCGAATCCCGCGTTCCTCTTCAATTCCCAGCAGTCACTGATACATGCTTTAATAGTCCAAGCGTACAACAGAGCAATGGTGACGGCTTCGGTCACAGCTACTCAGCGCCTCGTGGCGTAGGCTCACCTTTTATGGTGAGTGCTGTAATGTGACGTGAGTTCTAGGAGTCTCACGGAAAAGTGAGAGACTAAAATTCTCACGTCCTCCTATGTAGAAAGGATCACAAAGGAGGAGCAGGAGACCTTTTGGTCCATAAATAATTGGCATGCGGGAAATATATTTTTTAATATAGGTTTTCTATTGCCAATGTCTCGTTAATCATGTTTCGGTTTAACGTCGCGAACTACCCCCTATCACGTGGCTAGGACGGTGCCCCTTACAGAAAGGAATATAAAGAACCATGCCCTTGGTCCAACTCGCTGGCAGAAGAGTTCGAACAGCTGTCACCTTGAACTCCACCGCAAGTAGCAACGCTGTAACCCACTCGGTCGACAGACATCCTGATGTTTTGTTACCACCCATTAATTTTCTTAAGGTTTTTGTTCCGTGTTTTTGTAGGCTGTCTTTGCTTTCTTGATAATTGGAAGCCATGATGAGGGTGTTTAATTAAGTCTTCCTTTTCAGAGGTTGTGTATTATAATTGCCATGAGTCTCTTTATTATGTCCAGAGTATGTGTCCGTGACAGCTTTGAATACATCTGTTTCATATTTGCCTTTAATACAAGGTTTTATAAGAGTGGTGATGGTCATATGGATATGAAATATAAGGACCAGTTCTTTAGGGTTTTTCTGACAAGTGGAAGTATTTGTTCATTAAGTCACATTGTTGAATGTCTCTTTAATTCATGAAGGTCTGGGGAGAAGGTATTCGTATCAACACACACACACACACACACACACATATATATATATATATATATATATATATTTATTTATATATATATATATATAATATATATATATATATATATATATATATATATATATATATATATATATATATATATATATATGCTCTAAGTAGATTCAAATATTATGTTATTCTGTTTCCCATAATTCTAGTTCGTTGTGAGATATTTGTGTAAATTTTGCCTACTGTCTCATAGTTATGGTTCTGGGGAATTCAGATAATAAGAATGAAGGAGACAGCAAGATACCATAAGGCCTACACTAGACAGTTCCATGTCCATTACCACCTGTCATCCCCATACATAAATATGTCTAACATTTTCTTAAAACAACCGATAGTTTCAGCGCTCACTACATGGTTACTAAGTCTGTTCCATTTGTTGGGCACTCTATTGGTAAACAGGTTCTTGCCTATTTCCTTCTTAAGTATACATTTGTCCAACTTAAGTTCATTACTGCGAGTCCTGCCCTGTTGTCTTAATATGATGACCTTGCAGAAATCGGAATGGAAATTATCAATGCCAAGACAGATACGATGATAGTTTCAAAGTGTTTTTGTGCAAGGTAATCCTGCATGAAATTTGTTGATGTTCATCAGAAACGGACCAGAGGACAAACTCTGTTAAATATTTCGGGCTTTCATATGTCACTGGAAGTTGATATCTTGTAAATCACACGAACACCTAAGGTGTCATATCAAATAAGGCTTATATATACGTATATATTTTCATTTTCGTCATATTTTCTTTTGTGGCATCATTGACGTCCCATTGTCATTTTACAGATCACACAAATACCTTAGGTTTCATATCAAATGAAGCTTATTAATATATATTATTTTATCTACGTCATTTTTACTTTTGTTGTATAATTGACGCCCAATTGTCATTTTACAGATCACACGAACACCTAAGTTTTCATTTCCAATACATTTTTAATTATTTACAATATTTCTTATTAATGATAAATATCTATCTTAATCTACTTCATATTTTCTTTTATGATATAATGCTTTTTGTTTGAGTATTTATCTTCAGAAAATATGGACTATTCAGACATCTTGTGGATTCACAAACACTGAAGTTTTATTGCTAGTAAAATCCATCATTATTTCTTTTTTATCAGCGTCATATTTTTGTTATGATATAATGTTCCTAACGTGTCTTTATCATCAGAAAATATGGTTTATCGTATAAGTCAACATAAATGACTCTTGTTTGTGTCAAGATGGCGTGATGGTACGATCTTCGTCTTGTAAGACGCAAGCCGCTCAGGCGAGGGTTCGAATCCCAGCAGATGAGTTTATCTATAAATGACTCTACATCTCGTACTCGAAATTTCTTGGGAATTGAAGTTAGTTTTATAAGTTATATTGCATATTTCATTTACATATTTCTTGCAACAATCTTTAAATTTCTCCACTTCAGTTAAATATTTCCCAGGGCTTCAACCTACATTCCAAAGTTAGTCTCATAAGTTTTATTGTATATTCCAAGTCTATTTCTTGCAACAATCTTCAAATTTCTCCACTACTGTTACACATTTCCCAGGGCCTCAACCTATATTTCGATAGAGTACCTCTTATCTCACCCCCTTTGTTCCAGTTCTTTATGCATTTCTTATAAGCCTACACCGCTCTCCCTTGTATGCAGAGCCACATTTTCTGTCACATTTTGTTTGCCTCCACACTCAACCCCTCCCCTCTCCCCTCACCCTCCCCTCTCCCCTCATATCACATATTCCCTCACTTACCCTCTCCCTCCTCTTCTCCACTCCTATCCTCTCCTCTCCAGTGCCCCATTTTTTCGCTTTCCTTCGCCCCATCCATTCCCCTTCCCAATCTCCCTCTCCCCCTTCTCTTCCCTCTCCCCTCAGTTTCCCTTCCCACTTTTCCCCTCCACTCCCCTCTCCCCTGTCCTCCCCCTCCCTCCCCTTCCCAGTCTCCCCCTCCCCTCCTCTCTTTTTTCACTTTCCTTTATTCCCTCACTTCCCTTTCCTACTCTCCCCCTCCCCTTCCTTCCCTTCCCCTTACCTCTTTTACACTGTCCTCCAACCCCTTTCCTCCCCTTCACACTCTTCTCCCCTCCTTTCCAATTTCCCCCCTGCCCTCCTCTTCCTTCTCCTCCCTTTCCCTTCACTCTCTTCTCCTTCTCTTCCCTCTCCCCGTCTCCCCTTGCCTTCCTTCCCTCTTTTTCACTTTCCTCCATTCCCATTCCCAGTCTTCCCCCCTTCCCCATCCCTTTCTCACTCCCCCCTTCCTTCCCTTTCCCACTCTCTCCCACCCCTTTCCTCCCCCTTCCTTCTCTTTCCCACTCTCTTCCACCCCTTTCCTCCCCCTTACTCCCCCTTCCCACTCCTCCCCCATCCATTCTCTCCTCCTTACTCCCCCTTCCTTCCCCGCCCCTTCTCATGCCCCCTTCCCACTCTCCCCCACCCCTTTCCTCCCCCTTCCTACTCTCCCCCACCCATTCTCTCCTCCTTACTCCCCCTCCCCTTCCAGGCAGGACAATCGTCTAATCCGTTTCTGGCCATATACACTTCGCAATTCTCTCTCTTTGTGTCCGGTTTGAAGAGGATTTAGGTTCCCCAACTTTTATAGGTTGTGTGTGTGTGTGTGTGTGTGTGTGTGTGTGTGTGTGTGTGTGTGTGTGTGTGTGTGTGTGTGTGTGTGTGTGCGTGCGCGCGATCGTGTGTGTGTGTGTGTGTGTGTGTGTGTGTGTGTGTGTGTGTGTGTGTGTGTGTGTGTATGTGTGTGTGTGTGTGTGCGCGCGCGAACGTGTGTGTGTGTGTGTGTGTGTGTGTGTGTGTGTGTGTGTGTGTGTGTGTGTGTGTGTGTGTGTGTGTGTGTGTGTGTGTGTGTGATTCACCTCTGGTCCCTTGGTCTTTGGACCACGTGTTTGACTCGTGATCGTCAGCTATTTCCCTCACGGAAGAGAGCTCAGAGCTCGTATGACCGATCTATGGGTAATACTTCGACCTTACACGCACACACACACCCAACTCCCCGCCCACGAGAGTTGGAGTAACGACTCGAAGCGCAGTGATACTGAAATTATTTCAGCCCTGGGCAGGATTCGAACCCGGACCGCCGTAGTGACAGTCGGGGACTCTACCAACCGCACCACCGAATGTGTGTGTGTGTGTGTGTGTGTGTGTGTGTGTGTGTGTGTGTGTGTGTGTGTGTGTGTGTGTGTGTGTGTGTGTGTGTGAACGTGTGTATACGACTGTGTGTGTGTACGTATGTCAGGTCTTAAACCAATCGTATTTTATGATACGTGTTCACGCCATTAGGCCACTGTGGTAACTAACCGCCATTGCTGGGAGAGAAGTGCAGGATTCGAACCCACAACAAATTGATTACTAGATCAGCACACTTCCGATAACGCTACCAACGCACAAGGTAAAGGTAAGGATCCTACGCCAGGAGGCGTTGAACAGTTGCGAAACCGGAGAGGAGTGCGGGGATTCGAACCCACAACTAAGTGAATGAGAGACCAGCACGCTTCCGATGACGCCACCCGCCCTCCAGTCGAAGGTAATCAATGAACAGGGGCGAAGGATGATTAGGGGGAGGCGTGGTATAGGGGCGGTTCCTGAGCGCCCTAAACCCCCTAAATTGAAAGGTGGAGTGAGTTGAGGGAGGGGGTGGGTGGCTGGAAAGGGAAGGGCATGGTGTGAACTTCAGAGGGAATAGAGTAAAAGTTCCTGCTAATGAGGGTTGTTAACTTTGGCTCCAAATGAACTGGAAGGCGGGGGAACCTCATATAAAGCGTGGTGAGCAGCCCAGGCAGAACTACGGCCGAAGCCGCCGCTTCTGCCCTGTTATGAGCTTCTTGGTCTGTTGGGGCAAGTAAGAGTCGATGATAGGAATTAGAGACGACGAGGTACAGAGGTAACCAAATACATCAAACAGAAGGAAGATGGGAAGGATCAAGGAGAAGAGGAGGAGGAGGAAGAAAGAGAGGAGGAGAAGGATAAAGAAGAAAAGGAGGAGGAGGAGGCAAAGGAGAAAAAAGAGTAACGTAAAATATGTCAGGGAGATCAGGAAGAGAAGGAGGATGAAGGAGGTGAGGATAAGGATAAGGAGGAGGACAAGGAGGAGGAGGAGGAGGAGGAGGAGGAGGAGGAGAAAGAGGAGGAAAGTAAAAAATGTTAGGGAGATCAGTGAGAAGAGAAGGAAGATGAAGGAGGAGAGAGGGAT
>NC_134784.1:32227137-32229637 GCF_046742065.1 Oratosquilla oratoria
TGTGGGACTCAGAAGGGAAGGAAAGGAAAGGGAGGGAAAGGAAAGGAGGAAGAAGGGAAAGATAATGGGGAAAGGGAAAGAGGGAAAATAAAGAGAAGGAAAAAGAAAGGGAGAGGGGAAGGAGAAGGAAAATGGGAAAAAGGGAAAGGAAAAAAGGGAAAAGGAAAGGAAGAAAGGAAAAGGGAAAGAAGAAGGGAAAGGAAGAAAGGAAAAGGAAGAAAAGGAAGAAAGGGAAAAGAAGAAAGGGAAAAGGAAAGGGAAAGAAAAAGAATGAAAGGAAAAGGAGAAGGAAAACAAAGGGAAAGGAAGAAGGAGGAAGGAAAAGGAAAGGGGAAGGAGGAAAAAGGGAAGGGAAGGGAGGAAAGGAGGAAAGGAAAAAGGAAAAACTAAGGGTAAGGAAAAAGGAAAGGGAAAGGGGGAAAGGGAAGAGAGGTGGAGGAAAGAGGAAGGGAAAACGAAAGGAGGGACAGTAAATGAAGAGGACGGATAAAGGGAAAGGGAGAGGGAAGGGGAAAGGGGAAAGAGAAAGAGTAATGAAGGAATGTGAGGAGAAATAGGAAAGGTAAAGAGAGGCTAAGTGTGTGAAAAGAGAGGCTAAGTGTGGAAAAAGAGAGGCTGTTTGAAAAGAGAGGCTAAGTGTTGGAAAAGAGAGGCTGAGCGTGGGAAAAGAGAGGCTAAGTGTTGGAAAAGAGAGGATAAGCGTTGGAAAAGATAGGCTAAGTGTGGAAAAAGAGAGGATAAGCGTTGGAAAAGAGAGGCTAAGTGTGGGAAAAGAGGCTAAATGTTGGAAAAGGGATGCTAAGTGTAGGAAAAGAGAGGATATGTGTGGGAAAAGAGAGGCTAAGTGTTGGAAAAGAGAGACTAAGCGTTGGAAAAGAGAAGCTCAAGTGTTGGAAAAGAGAGGCTAAGCGTTGGAAAAGAGAGGCTAAGCGTTGGAAAAGAGAAGCTCAAGTGTTGGAAAAGAGAGGCTAAGCGTTGGAAAAGAGAAGCTCAAGTGTTGGAAAAGAGAGGCTAAGTGTTGGAAAAGAGAGACTAAGCGTTGGAAAAGAGAAGCTCAAGTGTTGGAAAAGAGAGGCTAAGCGTTGGAAAAGAGAGGCTAAGCGTTGGAAAAGAGAGGCTAAGCGTTGGAAAAGAGAGGCTAAGTATGGGAAAAGCGTTTTGTCAACAATAAACAACACTTCTGTTACTTGGGGATAATTTCACACCAAAGAGTTGTTGCCAAAGAAGCAGATATGAGGAATAGTAGAGTTCAAAAACGACCAGCATTTTTTTTTTTTTTTTTTTTTAAGTAGACTTTGGTTTTCAGTCTTTCTGACTCAATGCTGAGTGACAGGGTCCGCCAGGTCACTCAAATTCCTAAGGCATCAACCCCAGAAACCATACCATCTGTTACCATAACCACTAACTCTTAAGTCTACTAGATAGCCTAGAAAATCTAGGTAAGGGAAACCATATCTAGATAATAACGATAAAACAGAAAGAAACGAGAATGTCTTAAATTATTTTATCTCCTCAGTCTCATTCAGTGGAGTCTTAGTCTACGAAATATTCCAGAAAATTTAGAACTGGAAAACCATATCTAGATATTAACGATGGAACACAAAAGAACAAGAATACGTTTGCTAATAAATCATCTAATCTAGTTTCGTTCAACTTCCTAGATGTGGACAACTATATCTAGGAATTAATTATGAAACATAAATAATAAGTTTGCTAATAAACTGTCTGGTCCCCGTGATCTCATTTTAAGTAAATTTCTGTGTTCGATACTGTAGTTTCCAAACTAGGGGGCGCGACCCCCCAGGGAACGTGAGGAGGATACAAGGGGGGGGGGCGTCGTGAAGTCATTTGCTAAAAAATAATTATCTAATAAGAATAATCAAATAATTCCAGGAACAAGTACCTGCCATTGCATACGTGCAAGGAATGATTCTATCAGTCAACCCCAACCCGTTTTCTGTTAAGACATAAACAGAAAAGATATAAATCGAAAAAAAAAAATTATATATACGATTTCATATAAATATGAAAAGGTAGGGAGGCGTGATTAAGATATAAATGGAAACTATATAAACAGAAAATAATATATAATTTCATATAAATACAAAAAGGTAGAGGCGGGCGAATTTGCAAGATGGAAAACGGGAAGGGGGCGCCATATATGATACTTCGGGAATCACCGACATGGTGTAACGGTTCGTCGAACGCGGTTCGACAGACACGTGTTTAAAGTGATGTGTGAACGTGTGAACGGGGTATTTGGGGTTTAACCAACGTGTTCGACAACCAAATACCCCGTTCATACGTTCACACATCACTTTAAACACGTGTCAGTTTTTTCACACAAGAAAACGTTTCCCGTGTGTTGAAGCTCCTTCCAATTACATACATACATATACCAAAGGCTTTTTCCCCCTTCTAAGGGAGGTAGCCAAAAAAGAAAGGCATAAAAACCACTCCCACCCATTCCATCCCCTATATACTCCACTCTCCTACCTCC
>NC_134784.1:32237137-32239637 GCF_046742065.1 Oratosquilla oratoria
TGATCGCTACTCCACTTAGTCTAAGCGCAAACTGAGACGCAGGAGACACAGGCGACGCAGCACAGAGCAAAGGCAGACTTCCTGTTGTTGAATTGAAATATATTTTGAACTTCTCCTTCACTTGAACTGCTGTGGTAGTACATCTAGAAGTTAAAGTGAGAGAGAAGTTCAAATTGTACTTCAATTCGGCAGCAGGAAGTCTCCCTTTGTTCAAGCCTGCGTCGCCTGTGTCGCCTGCGTCGCCTGTGTCTCCTGTGTTCCCTGCGTCGCCTGTGTCTCAGTTTGCACGTATGTTCAGGGATTGGCCACCTTACCGAATGATACTTTTAGCACCTGACACAAGATAGGTGAGGAACTTAACTGCGGCCAAAGCCGTCACCTTAACCTGTCATGCGCTTCTTGGACTGTTGAGTCAGATCAGTCTTTGCTAGGAGTTGGAGAGAAGTGTCGGACTCGAACCCACAACTAGCGATTATGAGACCTTCAGGCCTCCGAGAACTGGTACTGAGTTCCTCAAAGTCAATACAGTCAATCATGTCATTCTATTTTATTTATTTATTTATCTATTCAAATTGTGATGGAAAGAACAACAAGATTCCAAAACTGGAAATGGGTAGGAAGGGAAGGGAAGGAGAGATTAAATGTGGCGGCACACTAAGCATTTCTCGATAGCATGCTACTTGCTTTTGCTACTTCGTTTGAGCAGAAACGACTTGAATGATAATATTCTAGACTTCTTTAAGAGCATCTCAACAAGGTGTCTGGCATTCGTATCTTAGCTTTAACTTCTCTTAGTTCGTCATTCAGCTTCTCACTCTGTGACGCAAGAGTGATATGACATTTGGAAATTTGAAAAACAAAAGATCGTTATCGAAGTTGTTACCACACAAACGGAGTAGTAAAAGCAAGTAGCATGCTAGCGAGAAATACATAGTGTGCCGCCACCTTAAGAAAAAAAAGTAATAATAATAAAATAAAGTGGAGGAAGAAATGGAGGATCAAAAGGTTAGACACACACATATGTATATGTATAGGTATATATATATATATATATATATGTATATGTATATATATATATATATATATATATATATATATATATATATATATGTATATATATATAAGAGTGGCAGGGTGGTGAGATAAACACCGAGAATCATTGAAGTCCGGGTGGATGGTCCTACAGGAGTTGAAGGGTACGAGAGGGAGGGAGGGGGTGGGTTAAGGAAGGAACGCGGAATGATGTAAGGTAAAAAACTGTTGATTTTCCCGATCATGCTTGTACACTCTGAAGAAGCTCTGTTAAGAGCGAAACGTCAGTTAATAAAACTTCAACAATTCTCGGTGTATATCTCACCACCCTGCCACTCATTTTGTCGTTCATTCCTCGATATATATACATGTATATATATATATATATATATATATATATATATATATATATATACATACATACATATATATATATATATATATATATATATATATATATATATATATATATATATTCTTCCTCGTTTCACCCTCCATTAAATTAGCATTGTTAAATTTCATGGGTCGCTTACGCGGACTTTCAGATATACAGTATATATATATATGCCCTCATTCTAACAACCCAATAACAAAGCCGCTCAGCTTCAAAGCGCCAAAATTCGCCATATTGCTCCAAGCCGCCCCCAGGCGATGGCGGGTCCCTGCTGTCGTTCCCCCTCAACCCGTCCCTGTTCTATAATAACGAGAAAGTAACAAAGGAGGGGTTAGAGGGACCCGCCGTGGTTCGGTGGTAACGCGCGCGTCTGGTAACCGCGCGGGGAGTCCGGGATTCAGTTTGAATCTCGGGGAAGTAGTTAAGAAGGGTGTCTACTCTGAGTCATGGCCCTCCCCCAAACCGCGGCTCACCTCAGACCTGAGGTGACCTGAGGTGACCTGAGGTGACCTGACCTTGCTCCGGTATAAACTGTCCCAGACCATCTGTAAGGTTGAGCTCCGGGAGGGTTCGAGCCCCGCAAACCACAGAAAAAATAGATAGTAACAACTCCGCTTGCACACACACACACATACACACACACACACACACACACACACACGACTCATGGCGCAGTGGTAGAGTTCCTGCCTGCCACTACGGCGGTCCAGGTTCGAGTCCTGCCCAGTGCTAAAATAATTTCAGTATCGCCGCGCTGCGAGTCGTTACTCCAACTCTCCTGGATGGGGAGTTGGGTGTGAGTGTGCGTGCAAGGTCACAGCATTACCCATAGATCGGTCATATATGAGCTCTGAGCTCTTTTCCGGGAGGGAAATAGCTGTCGTTCACGAGTCCAACACGTGATCCAAGACCATGGTGAATCACACACACATCTAGGAGTAATAGCCGGCCGTCACCCCTCTCTTTCCAATTCTCCCTAAACAAATTGCCAGTTTTCCATTTCACTCAGTAAAACTGGAGGGACATTTCACATTTGTACTTCTATAAACTACTTACCATAGGGAAAAGAATAAC
>NC_134784.1:32249637-32257137 GCF_046742065.1 Oratosquilla oratoria
CGCTAGGAAAGGTCGAAGCTTTTGCTACAGCCTGGTCAAGTATCTGATAAAGCAATAACAAGCGTAACGTCTTCCTAATAAAAACTCCATCCTAACATAACGTTTCTATAGTGTATATGGTCGCTATATGTAATTATGGGCCCTTTGGGCCTTTCATGATCACTTGATCCTAAACGGGAACTGGATAATTCTTCAACTGGTACTCCGATTGTATGGAAAGATACATAATTTTATGAGTTTAGACTTAAATTGAAAGGGACGGGAAAAAAGAATATTGAAAAGGACAGAATAGAATAGACGGGGGACGAAACCCGTCGTTTCTTTGTTTATTTGTTTGTTTTATGTCAATAAGAAGACTTCCACTTCTTTTGCTTTGATTTTTACAAAAAAAAATATATATATATATTATGTAAACTGATTATGTCAAAATATCAGGTTCAGGAAAGAAAGATAATCTTTGCATTTGTAAATAAATTATAGTCCTGAATAAGTGTTACATTGATGTCTAGATAAAAAAATCATCTTACATAAATGTTAAACCATTTACAGGGTAAAAAGAAATTTAGACGTCGCAAATGAAACTAGTGAAAAAATCATTACAGTTAAATAGAATAAAATGGATTCCGAGAAAATAGACATTTGCTGTAATTTTGTTTTAACCTAAGAACTTTGAATTCTTTATTCTAGTTTGGTAAAAAATTTATGTAACATGTTCATGACATAGACGTACAGGCACACAGATACACATACAGACATACAGACTGTCACAAAGACAGACATACAGACACACAAACAAACAGATTGACACATAGAAAAATGCCACATGCTGTAGTATCTTTTATGGAACAGAGAAAAAGAGAGAAGTGGAGAGGGAGAAATAGAGAGAGAGAGAGAGAGAGAGAGAGAGAGAGAGAGAGAGAGAGAAAGAGATAGAAAGAGAGGAGAGATAGAGAGAAAGAGAGAGAGGGGCGGAGAGAAAACACCGATATACTTTTATCTATAAACCTAGTTATTTGTTAATTCATGTTTAACAATAGCGATAATGATAATGACTATGAACCTGGCTCTAAAAGAAAAGACATCTGGTTTAACATAAAAAAAAAAAAATCCTCCCAATGATATTTCTGCTACAAATGAAATTACCAAGCTTCAAATATCAAAGAGCAAAGCCCTATTAGCTAATTTTATAAAAATGTGGTGAATTCGAACATCAGCTTTGGTATCGTGTAACCACACTGAATCGACAGTGCAGTGGTATCGCACTCGACCGCTAATTCGACGACCAGAGTTCGAGTCCCTTCCAGAGCTGAAAAAATTTAGCATCGCTGCTCTGCGAGCCGGTACTCCAACTCTGAAGGACAAGGAGCTGCGTGTGTGTATGTGTGTGTGTGTGTGTGTGTGTGTGTGTGTGTGTGAGATTCACCATGATCTTAGGATCACGTGTTGGACTCGTGATCGACAGCTATTTCCCCTCCCGGGAGAGAGCTCAGAGCTCGTATATGACCGATCTATGGGTAATGCACACAGACACCCAACTCCTCGCCCACGAGAGTTGGAGCATCAACCCGAAGCGCAGCGATATTGAAATTATATTAGCCCTGGTCGGGATTCGAACCCGGACCTCCGTAGTGGCAGTGTGTGTGTGTGTGTGTGTGTGTGTGTGTGTGTGTGTGTGTGTGTGTGTGTGTGTGTGTGTGTGTGTGTGTGTGTGTGTGTGTGTGTGTGTGTGTGTGTGTGTGTGTGTGTGTGTGTGTGTGTGTGTGTGTGTGTGTGTGTGTGTGTGTGGGGGTGTGGGTGTGTGTGTGTAGGGCTACAATTTTAACTATAGTTTGGGCCATATATGAGCTTTGACATTTCACTCGGGATGGTAACAGATATCGATCACGAGTCCAACACGTGATCCAAGATCGTTGTGACTAATCACTAGCTAGGTTAGGTTAGGTTAGGATATGATATGTTAGGTTAGATTAAGTTGGGTTAGGTTATGCTAGACTAGACTAGGTTAGGTTAGGTGTGGTTAACTTAGGCGAGGTTGGGTTAGGTTAGACTAGGTTAGGTTAACTTGGATTGGGTTAGGTTAGATTAAGATGGGTTGGGTTAGGCTAGGTTAGGCTAGGCTATGTTAGGGAAGGTAAGATTTGGTTAGATTAGGTTAGGTTAGCTTAGGTTTATTTAGGTTAGGTTAAGCTAAGTTAATTTAGAATAGGTTAGGTTAGGTTACGTTAGATTAAAAAGGTATCGAGGCGTTGCAAATGTCGTTTGGGTTAGGTCAAGTTAGGTTAGGTTAGGTTACGTTACGTTACGTAGGTTATCTTAGGTTAGGTTAAGTTAAATTAGGTTAAAATAAGTAAGGTTAGGTTACATTAGAAAGGTATCGAGGCGTTGCAAATGTCGTTTAGGTAATGGTACGTTACGTTACATTACATAGGTTATCTTAGGGTAGGTTAAATTAGGTTAAATTAAATTAGGTTAGGTTACATTAGAAAATTATCGAGGCGTTGCAAATTTCGTTTAGGTTAGGTTAGGTTAGGTTAGATTAGGTTACGTTACATTGCATAGGTTATCTTGGGTTAGATTAAATTAAATTAGGTAAAATCAAGTTAGGTTAGATTGCATTAGAAAGATATCGAGGCGTTACAAATGTCGTTTAGGTTAGGTTAGGTTAGGTTAGTTTAGATTAGGTTAAGTTACATTACATAGGTTATCTTAGGTTAGGTTAAGTTAAATTAGGTTAAATTAAGTTAGGTTAGGTTACATTAGAAAGGTATCGATGCGTGGCAAATATCGGTTGTTGAATTTATCACATCCCTCCAGATCAAACTTTGTCATGTTAGAAAACTTCGGCATTTTCATGAATTACTTTGAAGTTGTGAAAGGTTTCCAATGTATGCATTGGGCCTCTGACACACAGACAGACAGACAGACAGACAGACAGACAGACAGACACAGAGAAACTTTTTTGAGCGGACTCTTCAATGCGGGACAATGCGAGCGATCTGAATTCCGAAGTATTTGTGGAATTAATAAACATTTTGGATTTTTCTTTTTTGTTCTACTATTAGTTATAACAATGACCCAAGCGCCTTCATGACCTAGAAATGTTGTTTTTGAATATGAAATGGGCCAAGGGTGTTTCTTTCCTGTTTGTCGTCACTTAGACAATGACATTCCGTTCTATTCATTCATCTATTTACTTATGTATCTATTTATATATTTACAATCTATTTACCTATTTATTTCTTTATCTATTTATTCATTTATCTATTATCTATTTATCATTTTGTTAAACAGTGGATCAACGAAAGTGTTTATTAAGTGGAGATGCTTTTCCTACATTCCGTCATACTAGGGATTTGTTGCAACACAATAGTTCTCAATTATTGTAAAAACATATTTATTTTTCTTAAGCCACCCTCTTCCTCTCTTCCCTTGCTCTCAGTCAGTGTGTTATGATCATTCTTTCCACAACTCAGCTCGTCATGTCAAGAATGAATATAATTTACACGACATGAAATCTTTTAGTCTCCAGTTCAGATCTGACGATTTACAAGTCTTCTTTTTTAGTAAAAAAATAAAAAAATAAATAAACAGATGACACATACGTCAACACGCATAAAGAAATTGCACTTTAAGGAGGTTTTGTAATGAGGTTTGGTTGATATTGTATTCAGCCTTAGTGGTCCACTGCAGGACCGGGTATCCCCCGAGGGACGAAACAGCCTGCTGCATGTAAAGTTGCCGTTGGTGTGTTGGAATGGCTGTCGTTGTGAATCAAGTCTGAAACCAGAGTAATCTTAATAATTTCTTTATCTTAGTGAATTTTCGTTCGCCTGTTTTTTTTTATTGTTTCTATCTCTTGTTCTTAACCCTCATTCGCTATTTACGTTGCTATTTCCTGTGAATTTGTATTCACTTGTTAGGAGTAGTATTTTTTGTGAAGTTATTTTTTTTTTTTTTGTCAGCATGATTTCTTTGTCACAATTGTCGTTTCACTTGGGTTTCTACCAGTCATTGTCCGATCAATTCTGTTTTGGAAGAATATTTTTCTTATTCTAGTTTTTCTTTTCTCTGATTCTGAAACTCCACGTGGACAAAGTGGAACAAAGTGGAAGAAGTGGAGAAGCAGAAAAAGTGGAGGAAGAAAAAAGAAATGGAGGAAGAGAAAGAGGAGAAATCCGGGAAAGAAGAGAAAGAGGAAAAACAAAAAGACGAGAAACAAAAAAAACAAAAAAAATCATAAAAAAGACGAAATCGTTGTTTCTGGTGTGTTTCGTCTAATCCATCTCAGACTAATTCTATTTTGAAAGAATATTTTTATTTTTTTCGTTTTCTCATTCTTTCTCTCTCTCAGGTATCACCAGTATTCTGTCTCTGGGTGTTGCAAGAGCTACTCCAACTTCCCATACCTTGGCCCATTCCTAATTTGACAAATATGTCTTCTAAAGCAATATATACTTAATCATGATGCATATTCATACATGGACACACACACACATATGTTTATATATATATACATATATACATATATATATATATATATATATATATATATACATATATATATATATATATATATATATATTATATATATATATATGGAAGCAATAACATCACCGTGATACGAAAATACAAAATAACAACAGGAGAAGGGAAACGTGTAGCCAGTAAGTACTTTCGTATATTGTATCTTCAGACAAAATGGTTCATATATATGTTTATATATATATATATATATATATATATATATATATATATATATATATATATATATATATATATATATATAAACATGAACGCAACCATGGTCCATTCTGAATTACATGTTTAATTACTGTTTTAAAGCTCAACATAATGACTGTATTATCTCAGAGCATATGTAAGGCGGCCACGAAGAGGAGTAGGAGAAAGAAGAGAAGAAAGAGGAGGAGGAGAAGGACAAAGAGCAGGAGGACAAGGAGCGAAGGAAGGAAGGAAGGAAGGAGGAGGAGGACAGGGAGAAGTAGGAGGACGAGGAGGAGGACGAGAAGGGTGAGGAGGAGAAGGAGGAGGAAGGCAAGGAGGAGGACGAGGAGGAGGAGGAGGAGGAGGAGGAGGGGAGAAAGAGCATTAAGACGAGGAGGAGAACACGGAGGAGGAGGAGGAGAAGGACAAAGAGCAGGAGGACAAGGAGGAGAATGAAATAAGGAAGGGAGGAGGAGGAGGAGGAGGACAGGGAGAAGTAAGAGGACGAGGAGGAGGAAGAGAAGGGCGAGGAGGACGAGGAAGGCAAGGAGGAGAAGGAGGAGGAGGACAAGGAGGAGGAGGAGGAGGAGTAAGACGAGGAGGAGAACACGTAGGAAGAAGACAAGGAGGAGGAGGACAAGGAGGAGTAGAGGGATGAGGACAAGGACGAGGATGAGTAGGAGTACAAGGATGAGTGGGAGGACGAGGAAGAGTATGAAGAATAGGAGGACGAGGAGGAGTAGGAGGACAAAGAGGAGGCGGAGGAGGTGGACAACGAGGAGGAGGAAGAGGAGGAAGAGGAGGAAGAGGAGGAGGAGGAGGAGGAGGTGGAAGATCCTGCTTGAGGAAACTGATACAAAAGACACCTGAAGGGAGAACGAGTTTGCGAGGTAATTCTTCAGGACAAAGAAAACGGGACAAAGACGAGTTCAAGGAAAGAAAATGACGTGAAGGACTTTGCAGTGACTCACGGCACGGCGACTTGACGTTAGGCCCTGTTCACACTAGCGGTTTGAACCGCCCGGAAACCGCGGCGGTTCCGCATAGTCAAGGAAAAAATCCGCGGTGTGTCTGAAAACTTCCACTGACTTACAGTGTAATTGATCCGCCGCGGTTGCAACCACTGGTGTGAAGGCTTCACTGCGCGGATGCAGGGTGAAGGCTCGTTTGAAACGTATCGACTGTTCGCCGTCCGCCGTCCACGACACGACGTCGTGCTCTCAAACAAGCATAGGTGACTATGGACGCCTTCACAAGTGATCGTGGTCGTGACGTGTGAAAGCGTCCATGGACACCCATAGTTATTTAAGAGTACGACGTCGTGTCGTGGACGGCGCACGGCGAAAAGTCGATACGTGCGAAACGAGCCGAAGGACCTGAAGAGTATGGTCTTCCTCGTACCTTTCATGAAATTGTCTTCTTGAAGATTTTTTTTTTTTTTTTTTTTTTAACACAGAAGGGCCACAACCCTGTTGATCTTAAAGTTGCACAAATCCATAAGAAACCATAAAATATATGAAGAATCTTCTCTGGGACAGTTGCATAACAATGACCAACAGCTCACTTCACGGACGCAAGGATAAGCACATAAGAATGAAGGAGACTGCAAGAGACCATATGGCCTACACTAAACAGTTCCATGTCCATTACCACCAGTCATCCCCATCCATAAAGTTGTCTAACCTTTTCTAAGTCTATTCCATTCGTTGACCACCCTTTTAGTAAACCAGTTCTTGCTTATTTCCTTCTATCTAAATTAATCAAACTTAAATCGATGTGCTGTGCCTTGCTGCACTGCTTCTGACCCGGACAGTGGCCAGGAGACAGGGATGACCCTTCATCCACGAGGAGCTAAGATAAGAGAGAGGGAAAGGTGGTGGGGGGAAGAAGTGGAATGGGTGGGAGTAGATACGTACTTTTGACTTGGCTACCCTCCTTATAAGGTGGAAGAAGCCCATGGTGTGTGTGTGTGTGTGTGTGTGTGTGTGTGTGTGTGTGTGTGTGTGTGTGTGTGTGTGTATTCATTCATTCACCTTGGCCTTTTGGATCACGTGTTGGACTCGTGATCGACAGCTATTTCCCTCCCGGAAGAGAGCTCAGAGCTCGTATGACCGATCTATGGGTAATGCTATGACCTTGCACACACACACACATACACCCAACTCCCCGCCCACGAGAGTCAGAGTAACGACCCGAAGCGCAGCGATACCGAAATAATTTCGGCTCTGGGCAGGCTTCGAACCAGGTACTGCGAGCACCACCGTACTAGACAGTCCAGTGCTCTATCAACCGCGCCACCGAGTCGTGTAGTGTGTGTGTGTGTGTGTGTGTGTGTGTGTGTGTGTGTGTGTGTGTGTGTGTGTGTGTGTGTGTGTGTGTGTGTGTGTATGTGTGTGTACGAGGTCGGAGAATAGGATGTGGTACCGGAGTCTCTTTTTGTTTCTTGGCGTCCGCGAGGTGAAGAGCTCCAAGTATTACTTGAGGAGAGCGCGCGTGGGCACAAGGAGGACCTCGAGTGGACGGACGGTCCATCGATGACCCGAGATAAGGCGACCTCGAAGAGGAAGAGGAGGAGGAGGAGGAGGAAGAGGAGGAAGAGGAGAGGGATGAGGAAGAGAAGAAGGAGAAGATAGGGGAGAAGGACGAATAGAGGAAGAGGAAGAGAATGAGGAAGAGGAGGAGTAAAAGTAGGAGTAGGAGGAAGAGGAGGAGAAGGAGGTGAAAGACGAGGAGCAGGAGGAGGTGAAAGACGAGGAGGAGAAGGAGGAAGAGAAAGAG
>NC_134784.1:32264637-32274637 GCF_046742065.1 Oratosquilla oratoria
ACTCAGGGCGATCCCCTCTAAAGTTGCGGCCACACTGCGCGCGGTTTTTTGGGAGGGTAGAGGTGTAGCGGGATGCCTAGCGGGGGGATCAGAGGCAAGAACAAACACATGTTATCTAATACGAGTGGCCATACCGGAGGTAACCCGTTATCTGCGTCCGGTGTGGACACTCGTATTAAAAAACATGTGCTTGTTCTTGCCTCTGACACGGTAGACATCCCTCTACCTTCTACCCTCCTAGCAAAACGCGTGCAGTGTGGCCACACTATATGGGAGGGAAGGCCTGAGAGGCTTATTATATGCTAATGAATATATCTTTTAGCGCGAGTTCACATCTTTATGATTACTTAATTTTCTCGTGACCACATAAATTTCTGTGTTTGACTAACAATACTTAGTCACTTAGTAACGGATTTGAATTGGGCAAATGATGATTTAAGAAGAAATTAGGCAAGACTAGTTTACCAATAGAGTGGTTAACGAATGGAATAGACTTAGAGACCATGCGGAGAGCGCTGAAACAACTGGTTGCTTTAAGAGACTATGAAGTAACTTTATGGATAGGGATAACAGGTGATAAGGGATATGGAACTACCTAGTGTAGACCTTATGGTCCCTTACAATCTCCTTCATTCTTATATTTTTATCAGCGAAAGAGAAAAAAAAGGTAGAAAGAGGTAGAATGATGGATCCCATCCACTGGAAGAATGAAAGAAATCAGACACCTCAGGAACTAGTGACCTAATCTCTAACGTCTCGTTTCGCAAGCATCGACTTTCCTCCGTGCGCCGTCCACGACACGACGTCGTGCTCTCAAATAACCATGGGTGTCTATGGACAATTTCACACACCACGACCATTACCACATGTTAAAGCGTCCATAGACACCCATGACTATGATACCACGACGTCGTGTCGTGGACGGCGCACGGCGGAAATTCGATACGTGTGAAGCGAGGCTATCTCGACAGAAACCCATAACTCGAGTCTTAACTGCCTCCCTGACACCTTCGTTAAGATAACTTCCTCTACAGACCATATCCTGTCCAAAGCCAGGTGATCTTGTTCAGCGTTGGAAAAATAATTTTAGTGATAAGATATAAACGCGTTTCAAATAACTCTTCATAGTAATTAGTTCGACTATACTGATTAGGCGCTAGCATATATCTATTTATATCAATTTCTGCATGTATGTTTCCTCGAGTTTCTCGACGTTGATGGCTTAGAATTAAAGTGAATTGTGGTTGATAAATGTAAATCTGTTCACTGGGACCTATTCAGTGTTGTACAAATACTTTTCCGCGTTGCATACTTACTAACTGTATTATCATGGCGGAGATGGATTAAACGCAAAATTTCGTGCATGTGTATGTAACTCGAGCATACAAATATGTAAATAAAATTCGTTCAACTTATATCTCGCATGATAGCGCAATCGGTTAAGTCACCGTCACTTGTTACGTGCTAGCGGAGGTTCAAGTCCTTAGCTGTACCATGTATCAATTTTTGCATGTATGCCTCCTCGAGTTTCTTGATGTTGATGGCCTAGAATTAAAATGAATTATGGTTTATATATATATATATATTTCTAAATAGAAATGTAGTAGCAAATTTGTAGATAACACACAGGAAGAAGTTTATTCTTTCTCCGACTGTGGGTTCCTGTGTGTTATATATATATATATATACATATATATATATATATATATATATATATATATATATGACAGTGAAAAGGAAATAGGCAAGAACTGGTTTACCTTTAGAGTGTTTAACTAATGGAATAGACTTGGTAGCCATGTAGTGAGCACTGAAACAATTGGTTGTTTTAAAAGAAGACAGAATAACTTGATGGATGGGGATGACAGGTGGTAAGGGACATGGAACTGCCTAGTGTAGGCTTTATGGCCTCTTGCAGTCTCCTTCATTCTGTTTTTATGTATCTAGGCAAACTAGGACACGTAGTTGCTGGAGGAAATTCATAAGACGAAAAACAAAGGATACAAAACAAAAATAATTGTTTCGCTTTCATTACAATAGATTAGGAACCTACGCCAGGAGGTGCAGCTACTTATCTGCGGCCGAAGCCGTCACCTTATCCCTATTATACGCTTTAGGGATTGCTGGGACAGGTAACTAACAGTCACTGCTGCGAACTGCGGAGTTCGAACCCACAACCAAGCGAATACGAGACCATCACGCTTCCAATTACTTAAACATTTAAATCTGTAGTGAGAAAAAATGACTGCGCGCCGTATCATGTCATTACAATTTGAACCGATTAATATCCACTGCGGTACCACTGTATATCTAATTCGTCTTAGTATATTACCATTTCGTTTTCTGTGTCAGGTTAATGGGGGTACGGGTCGATGGTCTAAGGACTCTCAGGGTGTGTAGAAAACGGGAAAGGGGCTGAGAACTAGATGTGAAGACACAGTTTCAGTCTCCTCTAAACATCAAATACCGTTACTATTTCTTTCCTATTCCTTCCTTTCATCGGGCAACACTTCCTCCCTCCCTTCCTCATCAGCGCCAAGCCCTAGACGTCCCCACCACCCTCCCAGCTCTTGTTCCTTATCCTCTTGCGACAACATAAATTACTTTTCCGAGGCGCCCATTCCAGAGGAGAAATTGCGGCGAGGCTGTGCAAACATGGCCTTCCTCCTACGCCGCCTTAGGCCCAGATGCATCCGGCAAGGTCCGTCCGGTAAAAAAAAAAAAAAAAAAAAAAAATGCCGACAGGAGACCTTTTGGTCCATAACTAGGTCGGATGCGAAAAAAATATAATAATGAATAAATTTAAAAAATAAATGAAAATTATAATAATATAAATAATAAATAAATAAATGCATAGGTATAGTTAAATAATAAACAAACAGGTAGATAGTAAATAATAATAAATTGACAGATAAATAACAATAACGAATTAAAATCAAGCAAATAATAAACAAACAGACAAATAATAACAAACAAATAAACAAATAATATAAAATAAATGACAGTCATTACAGAAAAGAAAGAAAAACAAATAATGTGACATCAAGAAGAGGCGTGAAAGGTTCTGAAGCAGAATGATCAAACAGACTACACGATTGTCACACGTCGTGACGTCATGTCGTTTGTTTTCTTTCCGAAATGAGTTCATTCCTCTGCTCCTTGGGCCCAGGGATGTATATAGGATTAAGAAAAGAGTTTTAATACAGAAAAGAATCGGCTGATTGCATTCTGAGATGAATTACCTGGATAAGGGAGAAAAAGAAGGTACTAGAGAACTGGCCAAAGAGAACAGGGAAGATAGAAAATCTTTGCGAGATAGGGAAAGATAAAGAAAATACCTTTTAGAAGATGCAAAGAAAAGGGGAGAGATAGGAAAGCGGAGGACAGATAATAGACTGCGTAGAGGAAATAAATTGAGGAGAGAAATGGAATAGATGGTAGTGAAAATTAAATGGAATCAGTACAGTGGAGAATGACTAAAATGATAAAAGGGCTTTGAAATTTACCATAGAAAGACAGGCTTGGGCACCTTAACTTGCACTCTCTGGAAAAACGCACCTTAACTTACACTCTCTGGAAAGACGCACCTTTACTTACACTCTCTGGAAAGACGAAGAGTGTGGGGTGATCTAATAGAGGTATTCAAATGGGTCAAGGGTTTTAACAAGGATAATACAGGCGAGGTCATCATAATAAGACAGCAGGGCAGGAATCGTAGTAATGGATTTGAATTGAACAAATTTGGGGTTATGAAAGAAATAGGCAGGAAAGGGTTTAACCAAGAGAGTAGTTAAGGAATGGAATAAACTTGTATTGAGCATTGAAGCAACTGTTTGTTTTAAGAGAAGATACGATAACTTTATGGACAGAGATGACAGGTGGTAAGGGACATGGAACTGCATAGTGTAGGCCTTGAGGTCTCTTGTAGTCTCTTCCATTCTTATTTCTTTGTGGATATAAAAGACAATGATAAAAGGGAGGAAAGAAAAGTTGGGACAGAGAGATAAATGGAGTTCAAAGGAAAGGTAAACGGATTAAGGAAAGGGAAGGGGAAGAGAGGAAGGAAAGAGGCGAATAAGAGACGTGTGTTTAAGTAAAGATGCGCAGGAATTCCTGTAGCACAGCCCTCCAGCAAATATTTACACACAAAAACCTCAAATTAATTAAAAATTCAAGTCTGTTCCGACAGTTGTTGTAAATTCAGTTTAGGATATTTCAGAGTTGAATGACGGTATTTTTACCCAGTGTGAATGTCTCTTGTCCTTAAAAGACCTTCTACAATATCTCACGTTGAAAATACACCAAGCTGCACGGGCGGATTCCAAGAAAATACGAATCCAAACTTTCTAAAGGAATAAGTCAATTGAGACACAGGCTTTCATCGAGACCAAAAATGAAGATGCGATTCAACGAACCCAAGAACGGTTAATGAGATCGAGTTCTGTTCCGTTCCGAGTTCCACGATCGTTCATTCCGGGAAAGCGAACGGAACGATGTGATGTCGAAGAAGCGGAAGCGTCTTTGAGAAAAATCACTCACGTGGTGGGAAGTGAGAAACCCCTGTCAGTTGTGGGTCGCCTCTCCGCCCGGCAAGTGCTGTCGCGATCCAAGAAAAGAAGCACGTAGCGGGTCCCGGGAATCGAACTCACGACCACCTGGTCATGAGTTCAACACGATATCCACTGGGCTACCGCGCATAGTACAGCTTATTAACGTTATAAATACTTTTCTGAGTGCATTGCCAATATTGGCGATACAGATACAAACCATATGAGAACAAGAATAGAGAAGACTGCAAGAGACCATGGGGCCTACACTAGGCAGTTTCATGACCCTTACCCCTTGTCATCCCCATCCATAAAGTTAACTACCCTTCTCTTAAAACAGCCAATAGTTTCAGCGCTCACTACATGGTTACTAACTCGATTCCATTTGTTAACCCCTCTATTGGTAAACCAGTTCTTGCCTATTTCCTTCTTGGACCTAATTTTGTCCAATTCAAATCCACTACTACGAGTCCTGCCCTGCTGTCTTAATATGATGACCTTGCCTGCATTACCCTTGTTAAAGCCGATACAAGATATAGACCTCGGAGGGAAACAGACAGAACCAGAACCTACGTAGAGCATTCTTCTTCTTCTTCTTCTTCTTCTTCTTCTTCTTCTTCTTCTAAAGAAAAAAAAAATCTGAGGACAGGCTTAGGTACTTTAATTTACACTCTCTGGAAAGAGGCAGAGTGCGGGGTGATCTAATAGAGGTGTTCAAGTGGATCAAAGGCTTTAACAAGGGTGACGCAAGCAAGGTCATCATATTAAGACAACAGGATAAATCTAGACTTAATAAGGAAATAGGCAAGAACTGGTTTACCCATAGAGTGGTCAACAAATAGAATAGACTTAGTAACCATGTAGTGAGCGCTGAAACAATGGATTCTTTTAAGAGAAAATGAGATAACTTTATAGATGGGGATGACAGTAAGGGACACGGAACTGCCTAGTGTAAGCCTTATGGTCACTTGCAGTCTCTTTCATTCTTATGTTCTTATGGCAGGTGGTAAAAGTCATGTAAATTCCTAGTGTAGGCCTTATGGTCTCTTGCAGTCTTCTTTATCTTTATGTTCTCCTCTATCTTCCTAATCCTCTCATTCACGTGTACATATTCCCGTTTTCTTTGCAACCAATGTGGATGGCCTTTGGCTGGCTTTACTTGCTAGAGTTGCATGATTCATCTCTCTCTCTCTCTCTCCAGACTACGAGTATACTCGAACTACTCTCATACATGCCCGGAAACCCAAGAGAGAGAGAGAGAGAGAGAGAGAGAGAGAGAGAGAGAGAGAGAGAGAGAGAGAGAGAGAGAGAGAGAGAGAGAGAGAGAGAGAGAGAGAGAGAGAGAAAGAGAGAGAGAGGGGGGAGAGAAAGGGAGAGAGAGAGAGAGAGAGAGAGAGAGAGAGAGAGAGAGAGAGAGAGAGAGAGAGAGAGAGAGAGAGGGAGAGAGAGAGAGAGAGAGAGAGAGAGAGAGAGGGAGAGAGAGAGAGAGAGAGAGAGAGAGAGAGAGAGAGAGGGAGAGAGAGAGAGAGAGAGAGAGAGAGAGAGAGAAAGAGAGAGAGAGAGGGGAGAGAGAGAACACAAGAACATAAGAATAGAGGAGACAAGAGACCATAAAGTCTACACTGAGCAGTTCCATGAATTCCATGTCCCTTATCGCCAGTCATCCCTATCCATAAATTTATCTAATAATTTCTTAAAACAAGAAAGAGAGACAAAGAAAGAGATAGAGAAAAAGAGAGAGCGAGAGAGATTGGTGGGGGTTGTAAAATCCCAATGAAACTCACACAGAGAGAGAGAGAGAGAGAGAGAGAGAGAGAGAGAGAGAGAGAGAGAGAGAGAGACTGGTGGGGGTTGTAAAATCCCAATGAAACAGAGAGAGAGAGAGAGAGAGAGAGACCCAGATCCCCAGCCCTCTTGAGATGGGACGCCCGATCCGACCCGTGATGTCTTCATGCATGTTTCCGCTCAGGAGAAGACTGCTGGAAGCTCCGTCGCCCTAAACGAAGGGAATGGCCGCTCCGTTCCGCTGATTTGTCTCATTGTGAGACGTTGTCGACCAGCGGGGCGGAACACGAGGGGGCGGTACTAAAGTAAGACGGGAGGAGACGAGGAGGAGGTGGGTGGAAGGAGTACTACGCGGGTTGTGAAAGGAAGACGTGTCGTACAGGGGACGGTGGCCGGGGGGGGGGGGGTAGCGAAACGGCTGGTTATTGGAAACGAGGGGAAGGGGAGGGGAAGGGGGAAGGAGAGGTCCAGAGAAGGAAGGAGAAAGGAGGCTTATGAGGGCCAAGTAGCGGAAAAGGGTGGAAGTTGGCGTAGTTACAGGGATCTCGACGAAGATGTACATATGAACATAAGAATGGAGGAGACTGCAAGAGACCATAAGGCATACATTAGGCAGTTCCGTGTCACTAAACAACTGCCATCCTTATCTATAAATCTATTTAATATTCTTTTAAAAATACCAATTGTTTCAGCGCTCACTACATGGTTACTGAGACTATTCCATTCGTTAACCACTCTGTTGGTAAAGCCAATTCTTGTCTATTTCTTTAAGAATGGAAAAAGGGAGGAGACAAAGCATTACATGATCAGTAGACCGGACAAACTGAAGAAACAATATTCCTCAGTGTTGTGTATGAAAAAAAAATAATATACTCCTATGGACAATATTCCTCAGCCTTGTATCTGAAAAAAATATTTGTATGGAAAATATTCCTCTGCCTTGAGTATAAAAATATATATACTCCTATGGACAATATTCCTGAGCCTTGTATATAAAAAAAATCCCATATTCGTGTGGACACTATTCCTCAGCCTTATGTATGAAAAAACAACCACATTCGTATGGACAATATTCCTCAGCCTTGTGTGCGAAAAAAAATCATACTTCTATGGACAATATTCCTCACCCCTATATATGAAAAAAGGCACATATAATCATAAAGCTCATGAAATCTAAAGGTGGCAGCACACTGGGCATTTCTTACTAGCATGCTACTTACTTTTGCTACCTTGTTTGGGAAGAAATAACTTCGATTACGATCTTTTGTTTTTCAAATTTCCAAATGTCAAATTATTCTTGCGTCATGTAGCGAGAAGCTGAATGACGAACTAAGATGAGTCAAAACCTAGAATACGAATGTTAGATACATTGTTTAGATGCTCTTACGGAAGTCTAGAATATTGTAACCGAAGTCGTTTCTACTAAAAACGAGGTAGCAAAAGCAAGTAGCATGCTAGCCTAGTGTGCCACCACCTTAAATCTATCAGAAAAGCAGTGAGGTGTAATGAAATCCAGAGATGAAAAGTTCTTAAAAGTATTGCTGCTGTAGAAGAACTTCTGATACGGTGTAACGCACCAGAGAACTGGGGTAGTGTAGGAGGAGTTGTGGAGAGAAGGGTGAAGAAGAAGAGCGAGAAGTGGAAGAGGAAGAGGAAGAGGAGGTGTAACGCACCAGAGAACTGGGGTAGTGTAGGAGGAGTTGTGGAGAGAAGGGTGAAGAAGAAGAGCGAGAAGTGGAAGAGGAAGAGGAAGAGGAGGAGGAGGAGCAGCAGCAGCAGGAATAGGAGGAGGGGCAGGAGGAGGTTGGGGGGGAAATATCACAGTATGATAACCCTACACAGGGAATTTTTTTTACAAATAAGACGAGATAGTACAAGAAAAAGTTATAAAGAGAATGGATACACACACACATATATATATATATATATTTTTTGGTAGGAGGCCATGTTGTATACATGATTTCAAGAAGTCTACAGCGACAATGGCGTTGTTGAGCTTATATTGAAGCTTTAATTTGTCTCGTGCAACAAGTTTCTGTGCTGGTTCCAAATAGCTGAGAAGGTGTCCAAAAGGTGTCCAATACGTATTTCGACCTTACTCGGTCATCCTCAGGGAGGGAGTTACAAAGTTTTGGTGATTACTAGGGTTTATATACAGGCCGTACATTGGCCGAACACTGGGAGAGGTCATTGTCTATAGCCGTGATCCGTAGCGTTGCGTACGTGCAAGTAGCAACTTTCTTGTGGATTGTGGAAATGGGTGTAATTGTTTGTCTTATGTGCGTCTATTGCTTGGGAGTGTGGTTGTGGGCATGAGTTGTCTGTTAATGGAAGGTTTTTTGATGTAAATGTTCACTGCTTCGGCCATCTTAAGGCGAAGGGGGTCGTGAGCTTTGTAAATTATTTTAGTGTTTTCGTTTAGTGTTTGTCTGGTGATGGTGGTTTTGTATTCTTTTGTCATGTGTGTTTTGATGGCGCCATTCTGGAGGTGGTATGTGAGTCTTTTGGAAAGGGTCATGGAAGTCATGTGCCAGTAAAAGAGACTATCGACCTCATCTGCCAGAGTATTTACCACAAGCCCAACTCAACACCCCTCGCCATCCCTGAAGCAATCCTCCGAGAACTCCTTGAAATCTGCACGATGGAAGCCCCCTTCTACGGTTCTGATGGAAAGATGCGCGTACAGTTTGACGGCGTGGCAATGGGCTCCCCCCTTGGGCCACTCTTCGCCAACTTCTATATGGGATCCATCGAAGAGAAAATCTTCAACGACCATCCTGACATGAAGCCCTCCATCTACGTCCGGTATGTCGACGACATCTTTATTAGCGCAAAAGATCCTCAATCAGTAACTCAACTCTCACACATGTTCAAGAAACATTCAACCCTCAATTACACCTATGAACACCAACGCAACGATGGCACTCTCCCCTTCTTAGATATACTAGTAGGCACAGCTGTAGATCGATTCACAACTGAAGTCTACGTCAAAGACACTAACCTCGGTTTCTGTCTGAACGGCAGTAGCGAATGCCCAGAACGCTACAAACAAAGTGTCATCCGATCACTAGTGAACAGAGCCTTCTCCCACAGCAGTACATGGAAAACTACGAATAACGAACTACAACGTATAACAACACTACTCGTCAACAACGACTATCCACAGCACTCCATCGAATCCATCATCAAAAACAAGATGAACCTCTTTATCGCCCAACCAACACCTACAAACACCAATATACCAATACTAGATCTGTACTACAAAGGACATATGAACACCGGCTACAAAGAAGACGAAAGAACACTTCGAAATATTATCACACGTAACATTCGACCCATCAACCCAGACACTAAGATATGCCTAATCATATACTACAAAACCTCTAGAACACACACCCTGGTAATGAAGAACAACAGCCAGCCCTCCAACCCTCCCCTACAAGAAGTCAACGTTGTGTATGAGTTCGATTGCCCTGTCGGTGATTGTCAGCACCGAACCTCCTCATACATTGGCATGACTTCCATGACCCTTTCCAAAAGACTCACATACCACCTCCAGAATGGCGCCATCAAAACACACATGACAAAAGAACACAAAACCACCATCACCAGACAAACACTAAACGAAAACACTAAAATAATTTACAAAGCTCACGACCCCCTTCGCC
>NC_134784.1:32279637-32284637 GCF_046742065.1 Oratosquilla oratoria
TATATATATATATATATATGTATATATATATGTATTGGGCGCAGATTCTCATATATAAAGAGTTGAACACAACAACATCCTCACACTCGTTAATCTTCTTTCTGATGTTCTCTCTGTATTTCTGATAGTAGTTCTTGCTTCGGGAGGATGGGCAAAGACAAGTCGTTCAAATTCTTTCATTTTTGATTAACGTTTCGACTACATGTATCATCTTCAGAACATTATAGATAAATTACAGCCTTGCAGTTACATAATACACAACTGAAAATTATACACAAGAAACATAGGTTTAAATATTGGCAGCCATTTTCTGGGAATTCAGGGACCTGAATCTAAGGGGGCGTTTCTAAGTTGGGAACCCACGTTGAGAGGGAGGGGGAGAGGAAGATGGAAGAGGAGGGTGAGAGGAAGATGGAGTAGGAGGGGTCTGAGTTCGGGGAGCGCTACATCGATGCCTGGTGGACGAGTTCTACAAGGGGATGGCTGTAGTCATATTGGACTGTATATTAATGACTGGAGCTCGTTCCCTTATATAGCCAGTTTAAAAAAAAATTAAATATTTTTTTTAATTGCAGTGCGTGACTACCTTAGTATTACTGGCAATAGTCTCTCTATCAAGCACAGCCTGGCAGTATTGTGGATGATGTTGTTTGATTGCCCCTTGCAGCGAATGTAAGGACAACTCGACTATTAAGGTGACATGTTGTATGACCAATGTATGTACAATTAAGGGGTGCGTAGTCCCTAGGGACACAACGATATTCATAAATGACATTGTTCTTGGACAAAATCCCATAGTTACCGGACAGATTGTTTTTCATCACAAGTGAACAAGAACAAGGGCTGTTGTAGAAAATAATTACTCTTAATTTATCAAGCTCACCGGTTTACAATTCTTATAGATGATCTCTTTGCTGTGTTTTTTCATTTTGAGGGTAAGAGCTGCAAAAAAGTGTCCTGGTAGAATACTATGATGACATTTGTTTGATCCACAGTTCAACCAGCAATATTGCGCTCGAGCAAGTTCTTAGTTACATTATCAAAGTCATTACTGGAGTAACCATTGTTCACTAGCATTTGGTGTAAATGTTTGGGTGAACAATGTTTACTTCAGTAATGACTTTGATATCGTAACTAAGAACTTGTTAGAGCGCAACATTGCTGGGAAAAATATGAATTAAATGAATGGCGTCACAACGTTCTACAAGAACAAACAATATATTGTTCAGCGATTATCCAGCTCCATAGGGTATTACTGTGACAACTTTCCAATAATAATTTCGACTATATTTCTCTTCATCATTGACGAGTTTTGAAATTGCTAACTCATTGTCAGCTTTTACCTCTATGAAGGCTTATGAATTTGTATGTGACTATATGATATCTACAGGGTTTTAAATTTCTGCCGCGTATGTACTATAAATGAAACGAATATACACATTCGTTTTTGTGAGAGTTGTCAGCTCTTCAGTAACAATTACAATTGCTGTTGTTTTATTGTTGTTGTTGTTGTTGTTGTTGTTGTTGTTGTTGTTGTTGTCGTTTCCTAGACTGCCTGGCCGAGCGGTCCCGTCTCCTTGAGGAACGCCATGGCGGAAACAAGATTTTCTCAGAAAACCCTGAGTACATACTGTGTTGTTGGCGTGTGTAATTGTGTACAATGTAACAATTCTTTCCCCATAGTCTTTCTCTTCATCTCTCCCAGAAGAGCCTCGAAAGAAAATGCTCTGACAAACTTCCATAATGTGTTCTTCCTACAAGAATATTCTTCAGCATTTCTCACATTTTTTTTGTGTGAGGTACCGGGTAAGTCTTGCTCATTCGCTTCTGACCCAAGGCAATGGGCGGGAGACAGGGATGACCTTTCATCCACGAGGTGCTAAGAGGAGATGGGGGATGAAGGGTGATGGGTGGGAGTGAGCACGTGCCTTTGGCTTTGGCTACCCTCCCTTATAAGGGAAAAGAAACCCTTTGTATATGAATAGACCTTTCACATACTTGGGGGTTAAAGGGAAGTTCAACGAGCCCATATCCTTGCTGCCTATGCTCCCTTTAACTTATCTTCAGCATTGTGACTTAATTTAGTGTTTCATGTGCTCCCTTTAACTCGTCAAGAAAGTGACGAACTTTAGTGTTACACGGAATGTCAGGATTGTTTTAGATACGTGGTGCAGAAGCCACAGCAGAATCGTCTCTGTAAGTAAAAAGCCATGACTCAAGCCCCTCATCCCCCCTACCCCCCTCAAGCCATCTTTCTCTAAAAAGAAGAAAAAACAAAAACAAAAAACAAAATATAGACACATATTCGTACACTCACAGTCTCTCTCTCTCTCTTACAAACACACACACACAAACACACACACACACATATTCGTACACTCACAGTCACTCGCTCTCTCTCTCTCTCTCTTACAAACACACACACACACACACACACACACACACACACACACACACACACACACACACACACACACACACACACACACACACACAAACACACACACACAAACACGCACACACAAACACACACACGCACACAAGAGAAGGAAAACAACTTTGCAGAAATAAATTATTCAGGACTTTTTTTTAAGAAACTGAATCGAAAGAATTCAAGAAGACAAAAGAAACAAAGGAAAGATGGAAAGTCTTAAGAAAGTTTACAACTTAGGGGTGATCAAACACATATCTTAAAATGAATGGAGGAGAAAAAAATTAAATAAAAAATTTGACAAAAGTGCGTGAGGGCAAAGTAAAAGAAAGGTGTGGGGAATGACATAGAAATAAAAATGAAGGAGACAAAGAAGAATATAAGAATACCAGAAACGAATGCATATAGATGAAAAGGAAGACAAGAAATATGAAATAGAGAGTAATTTGCTGTAGAAATGCAAAGGCAAATGCAATTTGTTCTGTAGATTTGTAAATGGCTGAAGTTGAAGCATAATGATTTCCCCTATCAGGAGTCTAGGACGGTGCCCCCTACAGAAGACTTTTGTAGAGTGGAATTTAGTTAACCATGCCCTTGGCTCAACTCACCGGTGTCAGGGTTCGAACCATCATCACATCGACCTCCGTCGCAAATAATGACGCTCTAACCCGCTCGGCCAACGAGCAACCAGCAGAAAGAGAAAATCTAAATTACGAAATGATGATGATGATGATGATGATGATGATGATGATGATGATGATGATGATGATGATGATGATGATGATGATGATGATGATGATGATGATGATGATGATGATGATGATGATGATGATGATGATGATGATGATGATGATGATGATGATGATGATGATGATGATGATGATGATAATAATAACTAATAATAATAATAACAATAATAATAGTTAATAATAATAATAATAATAATAATAATAATTAATAGCAATAATAATAATTGATAATAATAATAATGATAATAACAGATAAACGTTTCAAGTCGTTATTCATATAGGAAGACAACTTCGTAGAAGAGATGAGAGAAGTCAGAGTAAATGTAATAAACAAAGAAGAAGAAGAAGAAGAAGAAGAAGAAGAAGAAGAAGAAGAAGAAGAAGAAGAAGAAGAAGAAGAAGAAGAAGAAGAAGAAGAAGAAGAAGAAGAAGAAGAAGAAGAAGAAGAAGAAGAAGAAGAAGAAGAAGAAGAAGAAGAAGAAGAAGAAAGAAAAAAAAAACGCGAAAGCGAAAATGGTCCCACAGCCAGATGGGTCTCAAATTGGACAGTAAAAGAGTGTAGATAACAATCGAGAGACAAATTGCAACAACCGATTGTTTCTTAATTGGAACAGGGAAGAGTACCAAAGGAATGAAACCAAGCAAATGTGTTACTGGTCTATAGAAAAAAAAAAAAAAAATAGAGGATCCTATAGACCTATATTTTGAACCAGGCCGCTAATAATCAATATGTGTGATAAAACTGTTTAAGATAGGTGGGTGGGGTCATTTTAAAGCCGTAGTGAACTAGACACATAAACACTATTCGGACTGAGAAGGGGAAGGTTCGGTTTCAAGAACCTGTTCTGTTTCAATTAAAGAGCTCTTCCCGTCCTACATAATTGTGAGGGTTGGGTGGATCGTACATATCTGGACCTGGAGAAAGCTCTCGATAAGGTGCCACACGAAAGATTGGTGCGGAAGTTAGAAAATGCTAAATGTTTCCGAAGCTGTACGGAGGGGTGGGAAGAGAGGTCGATCGCGGAAGATCGGGGTAATCTTCGGTTGGCGTGTATAAGATGTTATCTCTTCCGGGTTGTTACAGCTGATGACGTTACTGCTACAGGAGCTGTTATCCTCTTTGGTGAAGGAAGTATTTTGAAAATGTGCATATGGCTTCTAAAAATGTGAGGCGATGAGGGTTTTGCTCTCTATCGAAGAATATTGTGTTGTCTACTAGATACTGTGGTGTAAGGTGACAGTCGTTTAGAGTGGTATAATGACTAGTAACTTAACAAATCTATTTGTGTGTTCATGGTAGGTTGGTTTGTCAATATGTATTTGGCTTCTAAAAATGTGAGGCGGTGATGGTTTTTCTTTATATCAAAGATTATTGTGTTGTCTACTAGATGTTTTCTAGTGAGTTCACAATCATGTAGAATAGTATTTATTTACTTATTTTATTCTATTTATCTATTTATCATTATTTATAAGTGGAAATCAATCTCCATTCATTTAGGAATGCTGAATGACGGTGTGTAGCGATATCAATAAAGTCAGACCAACGACAGCAATGCTATATTCGAGATAAAAAAAAAAAAAAAAATAAGGAAAGCTGCAACGTAAAGACATTGTTATAAACAACATCATCCTTCACTTCAACATCTTTGTCACACATGGCTAACAGGAGACCAAATCGGAAATGTTCATTAACGTAAAGAACTCATTTCTTGGCCCAATCAAAAATCCACTCTCCTTTCGGACGGGTCTATTATGCGCCTCGTTAACTTTTTTTTTTCTCTTCATATTGATGAAGTATCTTGTCTTTTTCAAAGAGAGAG
>NC_134784.1:32287137-32297137 GCF_046742065.1 Oratosquilla oratoria
AAGTAGTAGAAGATAAAAAAAAGTATAAATGAAAAGAAAAATAAGAAAGAGAAGAAGAAAATTAAAAAGAAGTAGAAGGATAAGAAAAAGAAGAGGAAGAAAAGGTAGAAGAAGAAGAGGGAGATGATGAAGAGAAATATGAAGAAAATGAGGAAGAAGAAAAAGCAGAACAAAACGAGGAAGAAGAAGAGGAAGAAGAACGAGAAGAAGAAAAAGATGAAGTGGTAGAAAGAAGAGGAAGAAGAGGAAGAAGAAGGAGAAGAAACAGACGAAGTGGTAGAAAGAAGAAGAGGAAGAAGAAGAAGAAGAAGAAGAAGAAGAAGAAGAAAAGCAACGCCATCATCAACAGCAATCCATACACCGAGGAACACCATCTAACGGAGGCAGACGTTGTAAGGGACGGTCGAAAGCCATCGAGGTCTCCTGGGACCAGCTGCTCCAGGGTTTATTATATCATCACAATGTTGACATTTCGTCGTGGCTCTGCTTGTCCTCATCCGGAATATGTCTCCATAGGTACGCCTCGACAGCTCTGCCCTGTACAATCAGAGAAATACGGAGGCTTCATCAGCTAGCTCGACAAGGAGGAATGACGAAGGCCGTGTGTGTGTGTGTGTGTGTGTGTGTGTGTGTGTGTGTGTGTGTGTGTGTGTGTGTGTGTGTGTGTGTGTGTGTGTGTGTGTGTGTGTGTGTGTGTGTGTGTTAGAGACAGAGAGAGTGAGAGAGAGAAAGAGAGAGAGAGAAAGAGGGAGAGAGAGAAAGAGGGAGAGCGAGCGAGCACGAGGGAGAGAGAGAGAGAGAGAGAGAGAGAGAGAGAGAGAGAGAGAGAGAGATAGGGGGAAAGAGAAAGAGGGAGAGAGAGAAAGAGGGAGAGCGAGAGAGTGAACAAGAGAGAAATAGTGAACGAGATAGAGAAAGAGAACTAAAGAGAATGAGAGAGAGAAAGTAGATAATTGTTCATTTCGAACCGTTCCCCTGGAGACTCGGACTCTGGGCTTTTAAAAGCGACTCTTTAGAGAGAAGCTCCATCACGAGCGACCATTGGCAATTGAGAGCATCGTGTCACCTCCTGACCCATCAAATCGAAAGAAAGTTTTCGTCATTTATTTCCCCGAATATATAACGAGGATTACAAAGGCGGAGTATGCCGACAGGAGACCTTTTGGTCCATAACTAGGTCAAAATATTATCTATTGAAGACTATAGGATTCGGTTTAGCGTCGCAAACTCCCCCACCATCAGGAAGCTAGGTCGGTGCCCTTCACAGAAGACTGTGTAGTAGGGAATTTAATGAACCATGCTCTTGGTCCAATTCGCTGGCGGCAGGGTTTGAACTGCCGTCACCTCGACCACCGCGGCAAGTAGTGACGCTCTAACCCGCTTGGGAACTGGTCAAAAGATTGGGTACACTTTACACTCTTCAACTGAAAAAAATATATATATATATATAAATATATATATATATATTCTTTAAGGCATATAGAATTGTATGCAACAGCAAATTGAGCTCTGATGAGTTTCCGATGAAGAGTTTCAAGTCTTCTAAAGAATTCTCTAGCATGGAAAGGTAAAGAAAAAACCAAGTAGCCGATAGAAGCCATCTAATGGGTAGAACCGGATACAAGACGTTTTCGCTAATCACAGTTGACATTTTCAATTGTTAGCGACGGACACCCAGGCCACAGTAACGGTCATCTGAGTGTCCTTTCCCAGTGGTCACAGTTCCCCTTCCCGCGTTCCTTTCCCCGATATTCAACGTGTCCTTTCCCAGTTTCAGACCAGAATAACGGTCATTTCTTTATAATCTTTCCTAGTGTTTACTTTCTGTATTTATAATCATCCATTTCTTTGCTATTGTCACAATTGAAAATGCTAACTGTTATTAGCGAAACGTCTTGTATCCTGTTCTACCCATTAGATGGCTTCTATCGGCAACTTGGTTTTTTCTTTACCTCTCCATGCTAGAGAGATCTTTAGAAGACTTGAAACTCTTCATCGGAAACTCATCAGAGCTCAATTTGCTGTTGCATACAATTCTATATGCATTAAAGAAATTTTTTTGCCACGTTACTCAATATATATATATATACACACACACATATATATATATATACTTATGACGCAAATGGGAGTAGGAAACACAGGAGTCTTAGTCTGAGTTTATTCCTGACTAGAAATAACAAAGCATAAGTTATTCCATAATATGTTAGATTATGATTCACTGATATTTGAAAGTTGACAGTTTAGTAGGATAATAGAATAATAGGTAACACCATTAAGGTCTATAAATGATGGACGGGGACTAAGATGTAATAGTAAGAACATAAGAACATAAGAATGAAGGAGACTGCAAGAGACCATAAGGCCTACACTAGGCAGTTTCACGTCCCCATTCATAAATTGACCTAATGTAATCTTAAAACAGCTAACTGTTTCAGCGCTCATTAAATGGTTATTAAGAATATTCCATTCGTTAAGCTATGGTTTTAACAAGGGCGACGCAAACAAGGTCATCATATTAAGACAACAGGCTAGTAGCTGCACTAATGGATTTAAATTGGCCAAAATTAGGTTTAAGAAGGAAATAGGCAAGAACTGGTTTACCCATAGAGCGGCCAAGGAATGGAATAGACTTAGTAACCATGCTATAGTGAGCGCTGAAACTATCGGTTGTTTTAAGAAAATGTTAAGACAATTTTATGGATGGGGGACGACGGATGGTCATGGACACGGAACTGCCTAATGTAGGCCTTATGGTCTCTTGTAGTCTCCTTCATTCTTATGTAACTACTCATTTGGTAGACTAAGAGAACAAAGAGTGACACTTGTATCTAAAAATAGAATTGTATCAATATTTTATGATGAAAATAAAACAATGAAAACACAAGAAAAGGTTAGACAACTTGTATGGATGGGGGATGGCAGGTGGTAATGAACATGGAACTGCCTAGTGTAGGCCTTATGGTCTCTTGCAGTCTCCTTCATTCTTATAAATAGAGATGCGTGTATATGCAGAATTGTGTCTCCTCTCAATCAGCCACTCAGGAACGAATCAAATTTCAAACATTCTTGTCTCCACTTCGCCTCTTCCTCCTCCTCCTCCTTGATAACCCAGACACTCACCTCCTCCTTCTCCTCCTCCTCCTCCTCCTCCTCCTCTTCCTTCATCCTCACCTCGCCTCTTTGAATTTTAAGTGGGGTTCATCCGTGACCAGATCTGTCTTTATGACACTTGCCCGTTGCATTCCGCACCCCTCATGTACCATAGCTCACCATCTCAATCCCACGAAGTGGGAAGTGAGAAACCCATGGCAGGGCAAAGCCCTGTCGGTTGTGGCAAGCCCCCCCCCCTTTTTTTTTTCCTTTTTAAGTTGAAGAGTGTAAAGCAGTGTACCTAATCTTTTGACCAACTGTGTGCTTTCTGACTACAGATGGTCCTGTTCTCATGAAATGTGAACATGATTTGTTAGATACTTTTTTCTTTTTTGCTCTTTGTCATACAGTATGTCTTCTTCATGAAGCGACTCATAATTATTCCAGCTTCCTCATGCATAGAGACAACTTTTGATGTTCCATTTTCTATATCTAATTTTCTCCAACCATTATTAAAATAAAGATATTTTTTTTAATTTTCCTGTATTATGCTTTACAAATTTGCTTATAACATCGGATTTGTTGTCCTCATCCTTCAGCAAAACTCGTCTGAAAAACATCGTTGGATGTTACGAAAAAAAATCCCATTTTCTAATCACTTTCCCCCATTTTCTGCCCTTGTCACACCTACGCAACTCAAATGATTCCGTTTCAACAGAAACGACTTAGATTACGATATTCTATTTTCCAAATCTCCAAATGTCAAATCACCTTTGCGTGATACATTGAGAAGCTAAATGACGAGCTAAGAGAAGTTGAAACTAAACGAATATTAGACACATTGTTGAATTGTGGACTTAGGAAATTCTAGAATACTGTAAGAGAATCAAATAATTCCGACAGTCGTTCCCAGGACTCGACCTGAGGCCCTGCAAGATGCAAAGCCTCGGTTCGATTCCTGGGACGACTGTCGGGATTATTTGATGGACATACGCCGTCAATGGCGATGATATTCAGGTACTGTCAGGGACGTCATCTTCCAGGTGTTCAAAATACACAATATTTGACGAGATTCTTGAATGTGTGAAGGAGGCTGGCTGGGGTGGAATCCTTCATCTTCTATTCCCCCTTCCTCTCTCCTCTCCTCTCCTTCAGAATTGCACACTTCCTCCTCCCTTCCTCTCTCCTCTCCTCTCCTTGAGAACTGCACATTCCTCTTCCCTTCCTCTCTCTTCTCCTCTCCTTCAGATTTACTCACTTCCTCCCTTCCTCTCTCTCCTCTTCTTTATATTTGCCCACTTCCTCCTCCTACCTTCCTCTCTCATCTCCTCTCCTTCAGAATCGCCCATTTCCTCCTCCCTTCCTCTCTCTTCTCCTCTCCTTCAGAATTGCCCATTTCCTCCTCCCTTCTTCTCTCCTCTTCTCTCCTTCAGACTTACCCACTTCCTCATCCCTTCCTCTCTCCTCTCCTCTCCTTGAGAACTGCCCATTTGCTCCTCCCTTCCTCTCTCCTCTCCTCTCCTCTCCTTGAGAATTGCCCATTTCTCTTCCCTTCCTCTCTCTTCTCCTCTCCTTCAGATTTACCCACTTCCTCCCTTCCTCTCTCTCCTCTTCTTCATATTTGCCCACTTCCTCCTCCTCCCTTTCTCTCTCATCTCCTCTCCTTCAGAATCGCCCATTTCCTCCTCCTTTCCTCTCTCTCTTCTCCTCTCCTTCAGAATTGCCCATTTCCTCCTCCCTTCTTCTCTCCTCATCTCTCCTTCAGACTTATCCACTTCCTCCTCCCTCTCTCTCTCCTCTCCTCTCCTCTCCTTGAGAACTGCCCATTTGCTCCTCCCTTCCTCTCTCCTCTCCCCTCCTCCCCTTCAGAACTGCTCATTTCTCTTCCCTTCCTCTCTCTTCTCCTCTCCTTCAGATTTACCCACTTCCTCCCTTCCTCTCTCTCCTCTTCTTTATATTTGCCCACTTTCTCCTCCTTCTTTTCTCTCTCATCTCCTCTCCTTCAGAATCACCCATTTCTTCCTACCTTCCTCTCTCTTCTCCTCTCCTTCAGAATTGCCCATTTCCTCCTCCCTTCTTCTCTCCTCCTCTCTCCTTCAGACTTATCCACTTCCTCCTCCCTCTCTCTCTCTCCTCTCCTCTCCTTGAGAACTGCCCATTTGCTCCTCCCTTCCTCTCTCCTCTCCTCTCCTCCCCTTCAGAACTGCCCATTTCTCTTCCCTTCCTCTCTCTTCTCCTCTCCTTCAGATATACCCACTTCCTCCCTTCCTCTCTCTCCTCTTCTTTATATTTGCCCACTTTCTCCTCCTTCTTTTCTCTCTCATCTCCTCTCCTTCAGAATCACCCATTTCTTCCTACCTTCCTCTCTCTTCTCCTCTCCTTCGGAATTGCCCATTTCCTCCTCCCTTCCTCTCTCCTCTTCTCTCCTTCAGAATTACCTATTTCCTCCTCCCTTCCCCTCTCCTCTCCTCTCCTCTCCTCTCCTTGAGAAATGCCCATTTCCTCCTCCCTTCCTCTCTCCTCTCCTCTCCTTCAGACTTACCCACTTCCTCCTCCCTTCCTCTCTCCTCTCCTCTCCTTCAGAATTACCCATTTCCTCCTCCCTTCCTCTCTCCTCTCTTTGCCTTCAGATATACCCACTTCCTCCCTTCCTCTCTCCTCTCCTCTCCTTCAAAACCGCCCAATTCCTCCTCCCTTCCTCTCTCCTCTCCTCTCCTTGAGAATTGCCCATTTCTCTTCCTTTCCTCTCTCTCTTCTCCTCTACTTCAGAATCGCCCTTTTTCTCCTCCCTTCCTCTCTCCTCTCCTCTCCTTGAGAATTGCCCATTCCTCTTCCTTTCCTCCCTCTTCTCCTCTCCTTCAGATTTACCCACTTCCTCCTCCCTTCCTCTTTCTTCTCCTCTCCTTCAGAATTGCCCATTACCTCCTCCCTTCCTCTCTCCTCTCCTCTTCTTCAGAATTGCCCATTACCTCCTCCCTTCCTCTCTCCTCTCCTCTTCTTCAGAATTGCCCATTTCCTCCTCCCTTCCTCTCTCCTCTCCTTCAGACTTACCCACTTCCTCCTCCCTTCCTCTCTCTTCTCCTTCAGACTTACCCACTTCCTCCTCCCTTCCTCTCTCCCCTACCTCTTCTGCCAGCATTCCTAAAGTGGGCGTCGAGTGGCAAGTCTCAAGGATCTCTCTCTACTTGTTGACCCGAGCTGACCTGCTTCAAGTGCCAGCAGAAGGATCGAGGGCATCGTATATGGACAAAAGGGGAAGGAGTGAGGGGAAAATGACTACAGTGACGGACGAGGGGAAAAGACAGGCAGTCTCATGCGTTCGTTACGTCATAGTGAGACAAGGTCATCATATCAAGGCAGCGGGGACAAGATTCAAACTGGACAAATTTAGGTTTGGGAAGGAAATATGCAAGAACTGGCTTACCAGCAGAATGGTTAATGTATGGAAAGAGTGATGTAGGTAAAGTCCAGGAAGGAGCAGAAGTACTTTATTCTCTGACGTTTCGACAGAGTCTTCTTCAGAGTGGTTAACGAATGGAATAGACTTAGCAGCCATGCAGTGAGTGCTGAAAATATTGATTGCTCTAAGGGAAGAGGTAACTTTATGGATAGGATTGAAAGATGATAAGGGACTTGGGACTGCCAAGTGTAGGCCTTATGGTCTCTTGCAGTCTCCTCCATTCCTCTGTTCTTAAGTACGACAAGAACCACTCGGATTCATCTGTCTGATCACGGGACATATAGAAGAGCCGAGAGTGTTATTTGATATGAGGTTCTGTGCAGTGCAGAAGAGTGAGGAGCGCAAATACGGCACACACACACACACACACACACACACTCACACACACACACACACACACACACACACACACACACACACACACACACAAACACACACACACACTCACATACAGATACATATACATATACGCATACACACACACACACACGCACGCACGGACACATGCCTGTACATACACGCGCACACACATATACATATACGCACACACGCATGCATGTATGCATGAGTACACATACATACAAAGACAGAGAGAGATAGAGAAAGAGAGGGAGAGAAAAAAAGAGAGAGAGAGAGAATAGAGGGAGATAAAGTACCATAGAGAGAAGGAGAGGGAGAGAAAGAGAAAGAGGGAGAGATGGATAGATTTGAGAGAGGGAGAAAGAGAGAGAGAAGGAGAGGAGAGAGGGAGAGAGAAATAGGGAAAGAGAGGGAGAGAAAGAGAAAGTTGACAGAACATTTTTATGAGGAGCTAAGATGAAAGGGAGTGGGGAAAGGGTGGTGGATGGGAGTGGAATGGGAGTGGAGTGGGAGTGGAGTGGGTGCGTGCCTTCTGACTTGGCTACCCCCCCCTCCTTATGAGGGAGAAGAAACCTCTTGATATATGGATAGTTACACTTTTCTGATAGCTGGCTGAAGCAGAAACTTTCTTTCGCTTTCTCAAGTTTACTGGTGATACAAATAAATTACAAACACAAAATCAAATATAAGACGAACATAATAATACATTTACCAACAGTTAGTCTATCTATCGTACTCTCTTACTGAGTCACTCGATGTCTCTCTCTCTCTCTCTCTCTCTCTCTCTCTCTCTCTCTCTCTCTCTCGTCAGTTCAGGTCACAGAATGTATCGCAATCCGGGAAATGTCTGCTTGGAGTCTCAAGCATCAAGAACATCCCTTTCATACTTTGTCGTGACCCTGTGTTCCCTGGGCCATGACGAATTCTTTAAAATTTGATTAGTTGTATCTTTGTTTGAACTGATTAACATTTTAAGATTAATATTTCTATTTCAACAGCCTGCAGAGATAGGCTTCAGTAGGAACGAAAGTGAGAGGGAGGGAGGGAGGGAGGGGTGGTGAATGTGGAGTGGATGTGGATGAAATGGGTGGGAGTGGAATTATATCTTTTGACTTTAGCTACCTCCCGTCTAAAAGGGGGGGAGCCCTTTGTATATGTATGTATGCATATCAACAGCCTCAGTTATCCAAGTTGGCATTTTTTGGTGAGGTAAGTTACCAGTTCTGGGTTGTGAAGGGCTATCAATGAACAGGGAAGTCCTGTCATATTACACTCATTCAGGATGTGTTCGTGGGTCTGTATTTGACCGCATGATGGACAAAGATCCAAGTCAGAGAGCACCCATTTGTTCGTGTTTGCTGCAAATCAGCCACTACCTGTGGGCGACCTGTGTTCTGAGAAGGTTGCTGCTTGAAGAATGAGGTGGCCAAGCGTCTACATACAATTTTTTTTCATGTGTTGCTCAGCATTCGGTACTTACTGCATGACTTTTAACACGGGTTCTCAACCTTCTTCCCGTTTTCTACGTACCCTGAGAATCATCAGACCATCGACCCGTACCTCCATTAACCTGACACAGAAAACGGGATGGTAATATGTCAAGACTAATTAAATATAGAATAGTACCGCGATGGATATTAAATGGTTCAAATTGTAACGACTTTATTCATCAGTTAAGCTTTAACATAAAAAACAATGTACAATGTCCTCTCTCTGCAGATTCAAGTGTTTAAATAATCTTTCGTTATTCACCTATGAACCTTTGTTAAGCGTCTCGCAAACCCTAAGTTGAGATCCCCTGGTTAATACTGTCGATCTTTTAGACACTTCACTGACACGTCCCTACGAACCAACTTAGCGTTTTTTTATGATTAGAGATTCATCTCTTCTCAAATCTCACCTTACCACTTCTGTGATTACCTTGGTTCGGTATATCATTGTTTTCAGGAACAGAAGTCTTTTTTATTGCTGACAGAGCACGATACAAGTATTTTTTGTTCTTCTATTGTCTCTTCGATTGCCCTCAATACACGAAACAAGTATTAAATGTTCTTCAATTACCCTCAAAGCACAATACAAATATAATTTGTTCTTCAGTAGACTCTTCGACTGCCCTCTTGGAGATAGTTACTCTACATTCAGGACCTGAACTTCGTTCCAACAGGGGTAGGTGGCAGTGGATCCCACCTTCAATATACAGGATGGTACAAAAGTAGGTGGACAGTATGTAACATAAATCTTATCATTTACTGTCCCCCCACTATTGTACTACCTTATATATAACTGATGATGATGATGATGATGATTTGGTTTAACATCATGAACTATCAGGAGGCTAGGACGGTGCCCCTTACAGAATAATTTGTTGTGTGGAATTTAATTAACTCTGCCCTTCCTTGGTCCAACTCACCAGAGGCAGGGTTCGAACTGCGTCACCTCGACCTCCGCCGCCAGTGACGACGCTCTAAACCGCTCGTCCAGCGAGCATTGTATATGACTGGAGGAGGAAATCCCATTGTGGATTCTTCTTTTTTTTTGGGGGGGGGGTTCCACATAACCAGCTTCCATCTTGTGGAAAAATGTGATAGAAAGAAATGTATTTTCTTCCCCTATCATTTTGTGTATAAGCGTTCTTCTTGGCGCCAACAGGGAATATCAAGAGGTTGGCGCCGGGCGAAGGCGATGTCTGCAGAGCCAAAGAATCACTACAAATGATGCCAAATCGTGCTTGCCTGCATTCATGACTTCTGCCCAAGGACAGAGTGTGCAATAATGTAAGAACATAAGAATGAAGGAGACTGCAAGAGACTATAAGGCAGTTCCATGTCCCTTATAGCACCTTTCATCCTTATCCATAAAGTTAACTCATCCGCTCTTAAAACAACCAATAGTTCCAGACGCTCTGGTTACCAATTCTATTACATTCGTTAACATCTCTGTTAGTAGAACAGTTTTTGACCATTTCCTCCTTAAACCTAAATACATCGCAAGGGTCCGCCAGACCAGATTCTATGGTGCCTACAGCGGACTCTCTGGCGCTCTTTCCGTGCTGACTGTGCTATTTGCAGACAAACTGTCCACCGCCAA
>NC_134784.1:32302137-32314637 GCF_046742065.1 Oratosquilla oratoria
CTGTCTACCCTGTCATAAGCCTTTTCCAAATCCATAAAAGCCCAAAAAATCATCTTTACATTTTCCTCTAGCTTTCTCACATATCTGTCTTATCACAAAGATCTGATCTACGCAACCTCTACCTGTCCTAAATCCACACTGTTCTTACCAATTACTCCCTCTGTTCCTTTCGTAATCCTCTTAATCAAGACCTTCCCAACTACACTCAACAAGCTAATCCCTCTGAAACTACTACACTCACACTTGTCCCCCTTTCCCTTGTAAAGTGGAACTATACAGGCACTCCTCCAGCACTCTACCCTCTCTCAAACATTAAATAACCTCACCAGCCAGTCCACCATAACTGTACTGCCTTTCTTCAGACATTCTGCATGGATTCCATCCAACCCAGGTGCCTTACCTGCTCTCATCATCTTAACAGCTGCTTTCAATTTATCTTTCCCTATTTCTACTCCATTTTCCTCACTCATCATTCTCATTTTCTTAGCGCTTCCCACTGCAACTACCTTTCCCTCCCTATCCTCCTTCATATTTAGCAGCTCCCTAAAATATTCTACCCACCTTCCTCTCACTGCTTTCTCTTCCATTATCATATCTCCATCTGCACCTTTTACCTTTTCTTCTCTACTTGATTCACCTCCTCTTCATCTTTTAATTTCTTTCCGAAACATATTTTATTACTTTCAAAATTTTCTGTCATTCTCTTAACCCATTTCACATTTGCTCTCTTCTTTGCTTCCTTTATCTTGTGCTTAACTTCCCTTCTCTTTACTTTACACCTCTCATACGATTCCATCGTCCTAATTTGTAGCCAATCTATGAATTCATGATTCTTCTCTTCTACACCATTCTTTGCTTCCTCATCACACCACTCACTACCCTTCCTTCTATTTCCTCCCGCCTTTCTAGTTCCACACACTATATTTGCACACCTTATGACTCCCTCCTTGAACCATCCCCATTCCTCCTCCACTCCTTGTTCTACTCTATCCTTCACTCCCTCCCACTCCTCTCTCATCTTCTTATACTCCTCCTTTTCTTTCTCATTTAAGCAGTTCACTCTAAGTACCTCCCTACCTTCTGCTCCTTTTCCTCTTTCTCCACCTATTCTTCACTCTCAATTTACCTTCCACCAGAAAATTATCTGATATTCCTCCACTCTCTCCCCTTAGAACATGTACATCCTTAACTCTTCCTACCATACTTCTGGTCACCACTGTATAGTCCATTAACGCTCTATCTGACACCCTTCCATCCACCACCCTCTCCCATGTGTACTTATGCTTGACTTTTTGCCTAAACACTGTATTTGCTATCATCAACTCTCAAGACACATCACCATCAATTCTCTACTACGATTTTCACCTGGAACTTCATACTTCCCAATCAATCCGTCTATTGGTTCGTTTCCTACCCTAGCATTAAGGTCTCCCAATACAACTACAATGATATTTCTACCTAATCCCTCTATGCACTCATTTAAATCTACCCAAAAAGCCTCCCTTTCCTCTACGCTCTTCTCACTACCAGGCCCATACGCACTTACAAAAACCCACATCTCCTTTCCCATCTTCACCTTCATCCACATCAACCTTGAAGAAACCTCCCTCCACTCCACTACACTCTTACCTATCTCTTCACTTAGTAGTATAGCCACCCCTTCTCTCCATCGTCCACTCTTCACTCCTGAGAACCTCCCAGCTACACTCCCAAACTCACACTCGCCCCACCCTTTCAATTTAGTTACACTCAAAGCCAGAACATCCATCTTTCTTCTCACATACTGCCTATCTCTTCCCTTTTACTCTCATCTGTACCACATCCACGCACATTAAAAGACCCAAACTTAGGGTACTGGTTGGAAAACTCCTAGACCCTCTTATGCCTTTACTTTTTTTAGGAATGTCCCCTTTGGGGCTACAGGCAGCAGGACTCCTAATCACATCACCGTGATACGAAAATGCAAAATAACCACAGGAGAAGATAAACTTGTAGATAGTAAGTACTTTCGTACATTACATCTTCAGACTAAATGCATTTAGTCTGAAGATGTAATATACGAAAGTACTTACTGTCAACAAGTTTCTCTTCTGTGGTTTTGTATATATGTATATATATATATATATATATATATATATATATATATATATGTATATATATATATATATATATATATATATATATATATATATATATATATATATCCGTAACAATAATTTAAAAACAAAACAATGAAGCACGACCAAAAACGTAACCTTGTTGACAAAAGTATTATCAACGACACACCCACAAAAAGAATCTTCATGACCATCAGGGAACAACACTAATATCTACAAAGCTTTAACGTTCTCTTTTCCTTTGATGGCGACTGATCAAACAGATTGAATCAAATCAAGCAGTGTTAACATCCTGAGTTTTCTTTTTTATTTGATCTATTTTTTCTTTTTCTGCATGAGGAGACGGAGAGGGGGATTGGGTCGTTGATTAAGTGAATCGGCCTTGCTGTAGATGTGCTGTGTCTTGCTGCATTGCTTCTGACCCAGGGCAGTGGGCGGGATGCAGGGATGACCTGTCATCCACGAGGAGCTAAGATGAAAGGGGGAAAGGGTGGTGGAGGGAAGTGGAATGGGTGGGAGTAGGTACGTGCCTTTGACTTTGAGCAACCTCTCTTAAATGGGGAAAAAGCCTTTGGTACATGTATATACACTATATATATATATATATATATATACATATATATGTAGATATATATATATATATATGAATTTATATATACATATATATATATATATATATATATATATATATATATATATATATATATATATATATACTCGTATATATTATTTTATTCATTATTATTATTATTATTATCATTATTATTATTATTATTATTATTATTATTATTATTATTATTATTATTATCATTATTACTACTATTATTATTATTTATACTCAATAGTGACACATAACAGCGATTCCTATCCTCTTTACCCACTTGAAACCACGGTATATCTATATGTAAACAATGTGTCACCCCACAACATTCCCAGGGCCTTATGAGACGCTCTTGACGACGACGTCAGCGCTGTGCTTAACACTTCCATTCTTAATCGTTTTCATTCTGGCGAAGAACAACAAATGTTATACTTCTGAAGAACAACGAACACCGAGCAGGGGGTCGCTCCACCGATCAACAACATTTCAATGTGGCGTCCACGGCATCTGATGCATCAGATCAGAGGTTCCCAACCTTTTTTGTTCCTATGTACCCATTGAGCAATTTTATAGATTCCCGTATACCCCTAAAAATTAAGGAGAAAATTCGATGAAATTTACATTTTGAAATTATCATGAAATTTGTACGTGAAGATTGTATAAGAATTTTATTCGTGATGAAATCAATAAAATAAACCCAGGTAATTTATAAAATATTTTGATCCATTACATTTATATATATATTTTTAGTAATTATTGTACAGTAGTGTTTATTCTCTCAGACCTAATGTCTATCTATATCTACCTATATACCAAGAGCTTTTTCCTCTTTATAAGGGAGGTAACAATGTCAAAAACACGTACCTACTCCCACTCATTCCACTCCCATCCACTACCCCTCCCCCCTCTCATCTTAGCTCCTCATGGATGACGGGTCATACATGCATCCCTCCCACTGCCCTGGGTCAAAAACAATGCAGCAGCCTTCAGATGTAATGCACACCCTAAAAAGTAAAAATTTGCCATTGGGGGCACATGTCCCCATGTTAAGAACCCTTGCGTTTAGGTGATCTTTACTTCAATGGAACAGTGTTGAAATACAACGTCACTGTGTTGAAGGTGGCTTGAGGCAAAGTCGAGGAGGTAAGGCGCCTATATATAAACACGGATTCAGCTTTGGATCCTTGAGGGCCATGACTCATAAATACCAAGGGTAGGGCGTGGCATTGCTGGATATGTACAGTTTCTCACCTCTCGCCCTGCCGCTCAATCTCCTGTTACACTGCTACGGTCTGTCGGTTATTGCGCCAGAGAAATCTTCCCCATTGGATTCTGTCTGTCTTCGCATTCGTTTGTTCTCTCAACTTCTTCCATAAATCGTCGCCCCAGACTTCGGCAGGGTGACAATTCTTCATGTGGGCTATCCTAGGGTGACAATTCTTCATGTGGGCCATCCTGGGTTTACGATTCTTCGTTTGTACAAGTTGATGACAATAATCATAACCTTCATTCAACTTAACCTAACCTAACCTAACGTAACCTAACCTAATTTAACCTAACCTAATCTTTATTCCACTGTTAATATTCGGCGTACTGGGGTGACAATTCTTCAGGTGGGATCTCATGGGGGGACGATTCTTCATGTGGGCGTTCTGGAGTGACAGTTTCTTCAGGTGGGGTCTCATGGGGGTGACGATTCTTCATGTGGGCGTTCTGGGGTGACAATACTTCATGTGACCCCTCTCTATGGTTGTCCTCCACCTCATTCGCGGTCTTCCTAGAGGTCCTTTTTCCAGTTGGTTTCCATTCTTAATACCTTCGAGCGTCTCTTTCTGGTTCCAGTCTTTTCACGTGCCCATACCATCTTAGCTGAGCTCCTTCAACGTAGTCCAACACTGAGTCAAGTCCACGCAGAGTTTTTCGTGACACAAAATACAATTTATTTTTCCCACATTTTTTTTTCATCTATATAAGGAAATTACCTGGTTTTGAGACAGATACTAAGTATGAAGATACATAAGGACATAAGAATGAAGGAGACTGCATGAGATCATAAGGCATACACTAGGCAGTTCCATGTCCATATATCACGTACTCGACGAAAATAAATCATATTCATGTTGTGACAACTGTAGTGTGGGTTAAAACTTTTGTTCGTGACTGTACAAAGCTCTAATGGCGGACATTGCACTGGTGGCGTAATCGGAAACATGCTGGTCTCACATTTGGTTAGATATGGGTTCGAATCCCACATTCCTCTCAGATTCAGTGACTGTTACCTGCTCCAACAGCCCCCAAAGAACATAGGGCTAAGGTGACGGCTTCAGCCGCACTTAAACGACTCGTGGCGTAAGCTCCTCTCCTTCAAATGACTGAGGTTAGGTTAGGTTAGGTCAAGTTAGGTTAGGTTAGGTCAAGTTAAGGTAGGTTAGGTTAGGTTAAGGTAGGTCAAGTTGGGTTAGGTTAGGTCAAGTTAAGGTAGGTTAGGTTAGGTTAAGGTAGGTCAAGTTGGGTTAGGTTAGGTCAAGTTAAGGTAGGTTAGGTTAGGTTAAGCTAGGTCAAGTTAGGTTATGTTAGTTTAGGTCAAGTTAGGTTAGGTCAGGTTAGGAAAGGAGGCCTGGGATGGAAGAGCGGTGGAAGTGAGAGTGGTTAACAACAAACATGAGAACTGAGGAGACTGCAAGATACCATAAGGCCTACACTAGGCAGTTCCATGTCCTGACCACCTGCCATCCCTACCCATAAATTTAGCTATTCTTCTAAAACAACCAATTATTTCAGCGCTCATTACATGGTTACTAAGTCTACCCTAAGGCCTACACTAAGGTGTTCCATGTCCCTTACCACATATCATCCCTATCTATAAAGTTATCCAATCATCTCCTAGATCAGCGTTCCCCAACCTGGGGTGCTGGGAAGTGATGCACACAAAAATCACATTGATATATGTATCATTGATTGCCCAGTTGTGCATATTTGACTTTTTTCTCCACGCTATTTTATTTTTCTAGGGTGTTCTTATTTCTTCTACAAACAATATTGTCAATTTGTTTCAGTTCTAGGGAATCAAGAAAATAAATCATCAAGCAGTATACTTCACTTTCTTTTGTCTTTCTAATAACAAGATATGGATGGCCCCGTAATCCATGAGGTGGCAAGATAAGAGGAAGGGAGGATGGTGGAGGGGAGTGGAATCTATAGGAAATGGAATGGGTGGGGGTGGTTTCTATGCCTTTTTCTTTTTGGCTACCCCCCGTGTAAGGAGGAGAAAGCCTTTGGTATATGTATGTATGTAATAACAAGATAGGGGTGCTGGACTGCTTAGACACGACAACAGGGGGTGCTATTGTCGGTAAAGGTGGAGAAACACTGTCCTAAAACAACCCATTGTTTCAGCGCTCACTACATAGTTACCGAGTCTATTCCGCTCGTTAACCGAAGACAAAGGAGAAAGGAAACGCATAATGCAGAGATAAATGAATGGAGAGATGTCAGGTGGAATAATCAACCAATCATGGATGATGACGAAGAAGACTGAAAGAAAACTGGGTAGATCGTGATGTTCTGTATAAATTTTCCCTGGCAATTTTTCTCCTTTTATCCTTAACAATAAGACTGAAAAAAGACTTAATCGACCGAGACCCCAATGAGGTTGTTGTTGTTGTTGTTGTCGTTCCCTAGACTGTCTGTCCGAGCAGTCCCGTCTCCCCAAGGAAGGCCACAGCCGAAACTGGGTTTTCCCACAAATCCTTTATAGAGTGTATGTTGTGTTGTTTGCGTGCATGATTGTGTATAATGCAGTCTTCCATTATGTGTTGTATGGTATGGGGTGAAGTGTTACATCCTGGGCAGCTGTTCACAACACGGTTGTCCAGCCTCTTCTGGTAGCTTAGAAGTGCTGGGTGGTGACCGCATCGCAGTCTGGCCAAGTGGACTCTGTCCTTTCGTGGGAGAGAGGATTCAGAAGGGTGGATATCAGGGGGTCTGGCATGCAGCAGTGTGTTGTCTTTCAATGTGTTAATGGAGCGGTGAGTGATATGATTATGAATATGTTTCCGGAGGCTGGTATTTGGTGGTTGTGGAGGAAGAGCAGAGAGTATCTGTGCGTAATAAAGGTCTTTGGTGTAGTTTTAATGTTTCTTGGTGTGTGTGGGTGTTCTGCTATGTAGTGTAGCGGGTGTGATGTGTTTGTGGTGGCTGCAGCAAGTGTTTGTGTGCCTCTCATGTCGAGGTGGTCCTTGACTTTGAGGACTTTTGTTTCATGGTGTAAATGGTCTGTAGGTGTTGTATTTGTGCAGCCTGTAATTGTTTTTAGGGCTTTGTTTTGTATGATTTGAAGGGTGTTGTGGTGTGTCTCACTGAGATTAGGAGCCCATGCAGGACTCGCATAATTCATCACTGAGCGTATGCATTGTTTGTATATTGTTATATTAGTTTCTTTGTTTTGTCCAAATGTTGTTCCAGTGATTGACTTAAGTGCGTTAAGTCTGGGTGTGCATTTGTTTTTTATGTTTGTGAGGTGTTGTTTGAAAGACATGGATGTATCGTATGTTACACCAAGAATTTTCGGTGTGTTTGTGTGTGGTATTAGAGTGTTGTTGATGTAGAGATGAGGTATGTATTTGTGTTCTTTTGTCCAGTTGGTGAGAAGTGTTGCTGTAGATTTGGTTGGAGCTATTTTGAGTCTGTTTGTGATGAACCATGTGTTGAGTGTGTCAAGGTAAGGCTGGATTATTTCTGCAGCTTTGTCTGTGTTACGATGTGTGCATGTGATTGTTATGTCATCTGCGTAGGAAGAGATTTGTATTTCTGAGGTGTCTGGTGTGGGTAAGTCATGCATGTATAGATTAAATAATGTGGGGGATAGAACTGAGCCCTGTAGTACTCCGTTCTTAATGTTTCTGATGTGCGATGATTGGCCATTATATGACACATGAGCATTCCTGCCTGCCAGATAATTGGACAGCCATCTTTTGGTGTTATTGTGCATGTCTGTGTTATATATTGTATTTGTTAGGTTGTGGCGGGGGATAGCATCAAAAGCTTTACTAATGTCCAATGTTATAAGAAGTTTCTGGTTGGGTTCCAACGCTAATCTATTCATAAAAATAGGTGGAAACCAGGCAATGGTACTATGGTCTTCAGCTCAGGTCAATACAATCGCGTCATGTGGTTGTATTACGTGGTGAAGCTTCTCATTTATTACCAAAATAGACAACTCACCGGTACATTGTACCTCCGTTCCAACTCCGTACCGGCTTGACGGTGCAGCGGTACCGTTCTCGACCGCTAATTCGGCGACCCAAGTTCGAGTCCCACCTGGGATGAAAAATATTCAGAAAGGCTGCACTGCAAGCCGGAACTCCAGCTCTGGTGGGCAAGTAGTTTTGTGTGTTAGTGTGTGTGTAATTCACCATGGTCTTGGATCACGTGTTGGATTCGTGATCGACAGCTTTTACCCTCCCGGAAGAGAGCTTAGAGCTCATATATGACCGATCTATGGGTATTACTGTGACCTTACACGCACACACACACCCAACTCCCCGCCCACGAGAGTGGGAGTGACGACTTGCAGCGCAGCGATACTGAAATTATTTTAGCCCTGGGTGGGACTCGAACCCGGACCGCCGTAGTGGCAGCCGGGAACTCTACCAACTGCGCCACGAGTTGTGTGTGTGTGTGTGTGTGTGTGTGTGTGTGTGTGTGTGTGTGTGTGTGTGTGTGTGTGTGTGTGTGTGTGTGTGTGTGTGTGTGTGTGTAAGGTTTCAGCATTGCCCATAGATCGGACCTTGTACGAGCTGTGAGCTCTCATCTGGGAGGGTAACTGTTGTCTATCACCAGTCTAACACGTGATCCAGAACCATGATTTATCACTTATATCAGACTAAAAGCTACACTCTACGGCATGAAAAAAGTGGATTAATATTAATACTGCCAAAACGAAGAGGAGTAGGAGGAAGAAGAAGAAGAGGAAGACGAAGGAGAAGTAGAAGAAGAGGAAGAAGATGAAGGTGGAGAAGCAGAAGGTGAAGAGCCTACGCCAGGAGGCGCTGAGTATCTGCGGCCGAAGCCGTCACCTTTTCCCTATGTTGCGCTTTGGGGACTATTGGGGCAGGTAGCAAACAGTCACTGTCGTGAATCAGAGAGTAGTACGGGATTCGAACCCAAAACCAATGCAAGACCAGGACGCTTTTGATTACGTCACCAAAGCACTTGGGGATATCATAATTCGAAGAAGAAGAAGAAGAAGAAGAAGAAGAAGAAGGAGAAGAAGACGAAGAACAAGAAGAATGCTGCTGCTGAGGGGTTAGATGGAGGAAGGAGCAGAATTGAAAGAGCAGAGGAAATATATAGTTGGTGTCATTATTTCCAAAAAAAAATACTGCTGGAGTTAGATGGAGGAGGAAGAAGAAGATCTGGAAATGCCAGTGGGAACATACAATTGTCACGATTCGAAAGATAATACTTCAGGAGTTAGATAGAGCGAAAATCAAAGCTGCTAGAGGCAGGGGGAGGCAAAGGAGATGTCATAATTTAAAAAAAATGCTGCCTTGCTTGGGTGGAGGAAGAGGCAGATCTGCGAAAAGGAAGAGGGGAAAATATAAAAACTGAGGTCAAAGTTTCAGAGCGAACAAAGGCTCAAGAGGAGAGGAACCATCCGACTGGAATTAATTCCCACCGGTGTCGTGCCACTCTCTCGGCTTGGCTCGGCTGGGCAAGAGCACTTCGTATACTACACACATTGTAAACTCAAAGAGAAAAGAAGAGAAAAATGTCGACGGGGGGGGGGGAGGAATGTAAAGGCTAACGTAGATTGACAAACAACAAACAAACACAATGGGGGGAAAACAAGCCTGCAGGCTTGGACATCTTAAAAATGGTCACAAGTGGTACAGTTTCTGTCTCTTTCTCTCTTTCTTTTCCTCTTCCTCTCTTCCTCCTGTCTCCGTAACACACGCACGCACATGCAAACACGGTGGCGCAGTTGATAGAGCGCTGAACTGCGAGCATGGTGGTGCCCGTAGTACTTGGTTCGAATCCTGCCCAGGGCCGAAATTATTTCGGTACCGCTGCGCTTCGGGTCGTTACTCTGACTCTCGTGAGCTCTCTTCCGGGAGGGAAATAGCTGTCGATCACGAGTCCAACACGTGATCCAAAGACCAAGTTAATGCACAAACACACACATACATAATGCATATACGCACTCACACGCACGCACTCATACACCCACACACACACAACATACACATTCATATCACGGCAGGAACAGACATCATGCACATTCAACTGACAGAAACCAAAATTTTAGCTTCTATTTCTCTATTCACTTTTAGCAAATGAATCAGAACCAGTACTTGTAGAGTAGAAAAACAAATCCATCTTCGAATTAACAGAGGTTTACATGCACTTGGTGCTGTCCGTACATATATTGTTGGAGTTTCCTGCACCATTGCAATCAACATCAATCTTGTCTGGGTAGAATATCTTAGGACATACAATAGACTTATACTCAATCTCCTGAGATCGCGTATACGCATGAATTCATGACATTTAAGATTGTATTACTGTTGTCGAAATATGTATACATTTGCTCGTAAATGTGTTTGTGTACATGTGTGTATGATGTGTTTGGCAACAATAATGTGAATAATTTTGAAGGTTATATATGGATATATATATTGTTCTGCCACAAAACAAAGACGTTACCATTGTACCATTCTTGGTCGTATAAAAGAAACGATCTGGAACTTGACCATTCTCCAACGAAAATCACATGGCAGAGTATGTAATCTTAATTTCATCAAATCTTTATTCAGGTGAACCATCTGACAATTGTATGAAGTTACGACAAATGGATTGTGTTGTGTATGAATATATTAGCGGTCTATATGACAAAACTTGCTTTACATTTTTTACTCTGTATGGTGAATTTTTTCACTGTAGTCGTGTAACAGTATCTGTGAGTAAAGTGCATATATCTTATATGTATACTGTAATTTATAGAGGGTTTCTATCTAAAGTTATGTGCGGTATAATTTGTAAACTGATTTGTATACTGGACAATATTAACATGAAGGAAGTTGTAAAATGTATTATGTTGTATACTATATTTTGGTTAATAAATTAAACTTTGTGCTTTAAATTTTTAACTCGTGTTTTTTTCTCGGCTAAATAAACACACAAAACAAAAAACAGAGGGGTCTCTTGAGGCAGTGGATAGAGATGGATAAGGATGAGGTCTAAGAGAAGTTTTCAGCACATTCGTCTCTCATAACGCGATGGATGGAGATGCGGTCTAAGAGAAGCTTTCAGCTCATTAGTCTCTCATAACGTGATGGATAGAGATGCAGTCTAAGAGAAGTTTTCACATTAGTCCCTCATAACGTGATGGATGGAGATGCGGTCTAAGAGAGTCTTTCAGCACAGTAGTCTCTCATAACGTCATGGATAGAGATACGGTCTAAGAGAAGTTTTCAGCATTTTAGTCTCTCATAACGTGATGGAAAGAGATGCGGTCTAAGAGAAGCTTTCAGCACAGTAGTCTCTCATAACGTCATGGGTAGAGATGCGGTCTAAGAGGAGCTTTCAGTACGATAGTCTCTCATAACGCGATGAATAGAGATGCGGTCTAAGAGTAGCTTTCAAACCAGTAGTCTCTCATGATGTGATGGAGAGAGAATATAAGAACATAAGAATGAAGGAGACTGCAAGAGACCATAAGGCCTACAAGATGCGGTCTAAGAGGAGCTTTCAGCACATTAGTCTCTCATAACGTCATTGGTAGAGATGCGGTCTAAGAAGAGCTTTTAGTATAGTAATTTCATAACGAAGCTGAATTTTTAGTTGAATTTCGAGTTAAAGAAGGATCACCTGGTCTGCTTTAAGATTCTTGAGAACAGACGATCTCTTGAAGATCCATATGAAAGAAATAAAACAGATGAATCGTCTCTTAGAAAAACGGAGCGAAAGGGAGGGAGGAGTAGCCTATTAGTATCGCTGAATAGCTGCGGCCGAAGCCGTCGACTTTGCCCTATAATGCGCTTTAGGGACTGTTGTGGCAGGGAACAGTCACTTCTGGGAATCGAAGAGGAATGCGGGACTCGAACCCACAACTAAGCGAATGTGAGACCAGCCCGCTTCCGAAGAAGCCACCAGCGCACAAGGGTTCGTAAAAACAGAGCGGAATAAGCCTAATGGACTGTACAAGTGCCGAAGTCGAGAGATTACTACGACATCTTCACACTTGAGTTAAGATCCAGCTCATTATTTGCTACAAGTGGAGGAGGAGGTGGAAAGAAGGAGGAGGTAGAGGAGGAGGAGGAGGAGGAGATAGAGGAGGAGGAGGAGGGGAAGGGAAGGTGAAGAGGGAGCTGAAGAATGTGAAGGACGACGCGTCTGTCATGGAGAGTCCCAGAGGAGAAAAAGAGAGAAAGAAAGGAGAGAACGTGACTAAGAGCCGGAGTGAGAAAAAGGAGAAGGGAAGGTAAGGGCTAAGAAGAAGAACTGGAGTAGGCCCTCTCTCTCTCTCTCTCTCTCTCTCTCTCTCTCTCTCTCTCTCTCTCTCTCTCTCTCGTTCCTGGGGTGTTCGTACGCTCACGGGCGTATGGTGAGTCATACCGCTATGTTTTTATTTGATATAGACATGAGGTGGGCAACCCTTGGCACGCGTGCAAAAACCTGGCACACTATCAACATTTTTTCAGCATGCGAAACCCAGAGCTCACCTTAAAATAGATAACAATAAATTTCCAAAATGTTTTGTATCACCATTGATAACAGTG
>NC_134784.1:32324637-32339637 GCF_046742065.1 Oratosquilla oratoria
GTATTTTTTTTTTCAATTTATGTTCGTTTTCTTTTATGTACCATTTTCTTTCTTCATCCAAATTTACTCGATACTTTCGACATGTAAACGTCGAAAAATCTCATGGAAAGGATGGTAGTTACTTCTTTTCCTAATTAGCAAAAATTCAATAGCAGTGCATAAGGACATAAGTACATGGACGCAAACACACAGATCCTCATTACGTGCAACATAGCATTTGCTTAAAAAAAAAAAAAAAAAATCTCATAACCGAACTGGTGAATATATCCGCCGCTCGCGGGATTCGAACTCTACGGTCGCATCTCATTTGTTTTAATCGCTGCAGTCTTAAATTTCCGGCCCTCCATTTTTTTTTTTTTTTTTTTTTTTTTTTTTTTTTTTTTTTTTTTTTTTTTTTTTTTTTTTTGTCCCCTTTGTGATGGCTATGTCCTACGGTTTGGCCAACCCTGTGCCTCATTATCCTGCCCACTCATTTCGACGCCTCTGGTCTGCAGACTCTTTCTCGTGTAATTCAACGAAGCATCTCGTTATCGTTCAGTCCCTCGGTCAAAACGATGGAGGGAAAGTAGTGTGTGAACGTAGGGATGTGCCAAAAAAGGGACAAATGAGTGACAAACAATCCAATAAATTTCACCGAAATGAAGACGAAATTAGGACCAGTATGTGATTTACATAAGAATGGAGGAGGCTGCAAGGGACCATAAGGCCTACACTAGGCAGTTCCATTTCCCTTAAAACTTGTAATTCCTACCAATAAAGTTACCTAATCTTCTCTTACAAAAACTATTTGCTTCAGCGCTCAGTACATGGTCATTACGCCTAGTCCATTCGTTAACCACCCTGTCGGTATAACAGTGTTTCCTTATTTCCTTCTAAAACCTAAATTTGTCCAATCTAAATCCATTCTCTTAGATTATGACAGCCCATAACTTGGACAATCCCCTCGATCTATGCTTAATGCTGCTACCTTATGCTGAAGGGTCACGAACTAGGATCCTCAAGCATGGAAGGCCATGACGATGCAGTCTAACCCAGGAAGTCGTGTGTGTATTTACCTAACTGTAGTCTCCAGGAAAGAAGTTAACAAAGGAAGTGGGAAGAGGTGAGGGGACGAAGGACGGAAACACATCAAGAAGGGGATAATGAAGGTGAAAGAAGAGAAACGGTAATGGAGGAATGAAAAGAAATGAATAAAAGGTTGAGCAGAAAGAAAGTTGAGGAAGAAGAGCGGGAAGAGAAGGAAGACTAGGAGGAAGAGGAGTGAGAGAAAAAGGGAGAATATAAAGAGGAGAAGAAAGAGTAGGAAGAACAGGAGGAGGAGGAGGAGGAGGAGGAGGAAGATAAAAACGAAGGAAAAATTGTGAGGAAGAGGAAGAATAGGAGGAGGAAGAAGAGGAGGAGGAAGAAGGAAGAGTAGGATGAAGATGAGTAAGATAAAAAGGAAGAAAATAAAGAAAAGGAGAAGAAAGAGTAGGAAGAACAAGAGGAGTAGGAGGAAGAGGAGGGGGAGGAGGAAGATTGAAGGAGGAGGAGGAGGAGGAGGAGGGCAAGAAAGAGTAGGAGGAAGATGAAAAAGAAGGAGAAAATTATGAAGAACAGAAAGATAAAAATAGGAGGAGGAGGAGGATGAGGATGAGGAGGAAGGAAGAGTAGTAGGAAGATGAGTAGGAGAAAAAAAAAGGAAAATTTTGGATAAACAGGAGGAGGAGGAGGAGGAGGAAGAGGAGGGGGAGGAGGAAGATTGAGAGGAGGAGGAGGAGGAGGAGTAGGAGGAAGGAAGAGTAGTAGGAAGATGAGTAGGAGAAAAAAAAGAAAATTTTGGATAAACAGGAGGAGGAGGAGGAGGAGGAGGAAGAGGAGGGGGAGGAGGAAGATTGAAGAAGGAGGAGGAGGAGGAGGAGGAGGGCAAGAAAGAGTAGGAGGAAGATGAAAAAGGAGAAAATTATGAAGAACAGGAGGATGAAAAATAGGAGGAGGAGGAGAAGGAGGAGCAGGAGGAAGAGTAGTACGAAGATGAGTAGGGAAAAAAAAGGAAAATTTTGGATAAACAGGAGGAGGAGGAGGAGGACGAAGATGACTAAGAGAAAAAAGGAAGAAAATAAAGAAAAGGAGAAAAAGAGTAGGAAGAACAGGAGGAGGAAGAGGAAAAGGAGGAAGAGGAGGGGGAGAAGAAAGAGTAGGAGGAAAATGAGCAAGAGAAAATGATGGGGGAAATAATAGGATAAACAGGAAAATGAGTCATAGGAGGAAACGGAGAAGTGAGACCATAAGGCCTACACTAGATAGAACCATGTCCCTTACTACTTGTCATCCTTTATCCATAAAGTTATCTCATCTTCTCTTAAAACAGTTTCGCCGCTCACGCCATGGAGGGACTGTTGGAGGAAGGCTCGGTTGGTGTTGACCTCCCTTGTGACCCCGCATGACCCTTCAAGACGTGGCAAGTTGATCCTGTTCATCACAGGCGACGCCCCCCCCCCCACCACCGTCGTCGTAAATTTTCCCTTTGCCTTGACCCGAGATGCACGGTGCTGACCTCCCTTGTGACCTCGCATGACCCTTCAAGACGTGGCAAGTTGACCCTGTTCATCACAGGCGACGCCCTTCCCCATCCTCGTATATTTTTCCTTCGCCTTGACCAAAGATGCAGAGTGCTGACCTCCCTTGTGACCTCGCATGACCCTTCAAGACGTGGCAAGTTGACCCGAGATGCAGGGTGCTGACCTCCCTTGTGACCTCGCATAACCCTTCAAGACGTGGCAAGTTGACCCGAGAGGCAGGGTGCTGACCTCCCATGTGACCTCCCATGACCCTTCAAGACGTGGCAAGTTGACCTTGTTCATCACAGGCGACGCCCCCTCCCCCGTCGTCGTAAATTTTCCCTCTGGCTTGACCTGAGATGCAATATTCCAACGAAAAGGCTTTGACGAAATCTCGGATTACATGTAATGTGGCCTTAAAGGAGGATTTCTGGAGTAAAGCAAGGATATGAGGAGTGAGGTGCCTACGCCAGGAGGCGCTTAGCAACTGCGACTGAGGCCGTCAAGTTTCACGTTTGCGCTTGGATTGTCAGCACAGGGAACAGTCACCCCTGCGATTTCGAGAGGATTGCAGGATTCGAACCCACGAAATGGAGGAGTCCATTCTTTATATAACAGCAAGTATGAAGGGATAGTTGTTGCTTTTTTAAGTGTTACTAATTACCTATTTTTGAATTCTAACTAACGGTAAAAACTTGAAAAGACGTAAATACATCAAAGAATCCTCGTAGGGCAGTGGGCGGGATGCAGGGATGACCCGTCATCCACGAGGAGCTAAGATGAGAGAGGGGGGAAAGGGTGGTGGACGGGAGTGGAGTGGGTGGGAGTAGGTACGTCTGTTGACTTGGCTACCTCCCTTGTAAGGGGGAAAAGCTCTTGCTATGTAGATATGTAGATAGATAGATAGACAGTAGCTATCAGGAGTCCGCGTTATCAAACTTGGGAGACCCGGGTTCGATCCCTGGACACTGTGCTTCCGTGCGTGCATGCTAGCATGTGTGTGTGTGTGTGTGTGTGTGTGTGTGTGTGTGTGTGTGTGTGTGTGTGAGAGAGAGAGAGAGAGAGAGAGAGAGAGAGAGAGAGAGAGAGAGAGAGAGAGAGAGAGAGAGAGAGAGAGAGAGAGAGAGAGAGAGAGAGATTCACCATAGTCTTGGATCACGTGTTGGACTCGTGATCGACAGTTATTACTCTCCCTGATGAGAGCAGAGAGCTCATATGTGACCGATCTATGGGTAATGCTGCGACCTTATAAGCACACACACACCCAACTCCCCACCTACGAGAATTGGAGTAACAACTAGCAGCGCAGCGATACTGAAATTATTTCAGCCCTGGGCGGGATTCGAACTTGCAGTTGCGATCTCTACCACTGCGCCGTCGATCAGTGTTTGTGTGTGTGTGTGTGTGTGTGTGTGTGTGTGTGTGTGTGTGTGTGTGTGTGTGTGTGTGTGTGTGTGTGTGTGTGTGTGTGTGTGTGTGTGTGAGCGCATGTGTGTGTGTGTGTGTGCACGCGCGTGTATGAGTACTTGTACACTGGTTCTTGTGCATGGGTGCTTATGTGTATACATGTTCTATTGATACATCATAGTTCTGGATTATGTGCTGGTCTCGTGATCGACAGCTATTACCCTTTCGAATAAGAGCTTGGAGCTCGTATGGGCTTATTTGCTGGTAATGTGCCCTTACACACACTATACACACTTTCCCTTGCTTAATGGAGACAGTAACTGTTTGCAGTGCTGCAATACTTTCAAACCTTTAACGGGACTGGATCTCGGATCTCGTATTTTCCACTGAGAGATCAGTACATTAACCACTACACCAGCAAGTCGTGTGGTGTTCAATGTATGCTTATGTGACTGTGCGTTTTCACAGGAAGAGGAAGGCACCGTTCCTTCCTGGAATGCAATTCCCAATATACACACGCAAGGCAGGAAAAAAAAAAAAAAAAAAAAAAAAAAAAAAAAAAAAAAAAAGGGGGGGTCAGAAAATTGCCCCAACCTGACCTGTTATTACTGCCAGCACTACACCTTTGCTGACACCGCTGGAGGGACATGAGTAAGATGTCAGCGGGTTAAAGTGGAGTGCCGACAGCCAGGAGGGGATCTCGCCTTGCCAAGGTCCCTCAATGTGCGCAAGCGTGTTAGGTCAATGCAGGTCATCAGACACGCGAACGATTTCCCCTTCAACGCTCACTTCCTCGTCCCTTCCCTGCTGGCCTCCAAGACCTCAGGAAAAGGGTGGGAAACCTTTTTAGTGAGGGTCCCTACACATGGGTATGGCATCCTCCCTTCACCATCTACAAGGGCCCGAGTCCACCGTCAAGTGTAGCTTATGGTTACCATAGGCCATACAAAAGAATTTGGAGTTTTATTAGTTATCTATTCTAAGGTGAGCTCTGGATTTCGCAATCCGGGAAAAATATCGTTAATGTACTATGTTTGGCACGCGAGCCAAAGGCTGCCCACCCCTGGTCTAGAATCTATTTCTTCGTCCAGCAAAGTTCACTGAATCGTTCCTCTACATTTTTCTTTCCTCCACCTCGTCCTCCTTTCCTTCCTCGTCTTCCTCCTCTTCCTCGTCTTCTTCTTACTATTTTCTTGCTCTTTTACATTCAAGGCAGTATCATCTTGACAGCCCTTTCCTCTATACACCTATACCCACTTCTTCATTCACGGAGGGTCCTGGATTTATTTTCGCCAAAATTTATTTTCTTTTGGTGCCTTGCATTTTCTCTTTCCTTTGAATATATATTCCAAAATGCTTATCTCTTCCATAGCTATCAGCCTCTATTACTTCATTACCTTCTAACTTTGATTAGATTTTGTTCTTCTTTCATTATCATCCTCCATTTTCGCTAACATTATTTCCAGTAGAAATTCTAAGCATTATTTGATTGATTCATTTACTATGTCTTGTGCATATGTGACAAGAAGTTTTTTTTATTTCGCTTACATATTACGTGTATACGCCGGTGGCGTAATCTAAAGCGTGATGGTTTCGTATTCGCTTAGTTATGAGTTCGAATCCCGCACTCTTTTCTATTTCCCAGTAGTGAGTGTTACCTGCACCAATATAGGGCAAAGATGATGGCTTAAGCTTTTAAGGTCTTACTCCTGTCACGACTGTAGGAGTACCTCTTCGTGCATATGATCCTCCCATTTTCTTTTCTTTCTTTTTTTCCTTATTGTCTTTTTGTGATTGTTCATCCAGTTCCTTCAAGAACTCCTTACATCACTTGCCCACATCTTCATGTGTATTCGCTCTCCTAACACTTCATTCTCGTTTTCTTTCTCCCTCCTCACTATTTTTCCTACTTTTGCACCAAAACAGTCCCTTTCCACGTGTACTTGTAACTCAATTTCTTAACATTTTTATTCTCCTGCCTTGGTTTCCTTCTCTCTGAACTATCTCTCTCTCTCCCTCTCCTTTCTTCTTTCTTTTTATCTTATTGTTATTCATTATCTTCTTCATCTAACTTATGCTCCATACAACATACAACAAATCCTAGGCTGTCTAACCCTTACTTTTTTTTAGTTGTTTCAAAGCCCGACTAGCGTCCCTTAAAGTTCCGCCCCTTTGCCCCTTTTCCATTGCTTATTTTCTAGGATGAGGACGTCAATGGCTGTTGCTTTTGACGCGACAGGTTTGTGACAGCATCATTACTTCCAGTGTCTCAAAAAAAAAAAAAAAAAAAAATCTACAGGATCTTTCCACATTCTTCGGACATCTCACATACCCTCATCACTCTCCCACCATTTCTCTCTCTCTCTTTCTCTCTCTCTCTCTCTCTCTCTCTCTCTCTCTCTCTCTCTCTCTCTCAGATCTATCTTTACATATATATATATTATATGTATATATATATATATATACACATATATATAAACATATATATATATATATATATATATATATATCCATCTATATTTCTATTTCTATCTTTATATTTATCGGGTCTATCTACCAACATAACTATCTACTTCTCCCTATATTCCTCTTTTTTTGACCTACTTTCTCTCTCTCTCTCTCTCTCTCTCTCTCTCTCTCTCTCTCTATCCCTTCGTCTTTCCATTCCTTTGATAGCGATCTCACCCATCTAAACATGGCGTCCTTCAGGCCTTCTCCAGTGTTGGTCCGTAGCACTATTCGACTTAAGGGGCAGTTAAAGCTTTTATGGGCCTATTTATACAAAGTTTATGACCTCAGAGCTAACATTCGCCACACAGGTTTGTACAGAATTCAGTGGAACAGATTTTCGTTTCCTGAATAAATATTGTTGCTCGAATGTAAACAGAATGGTATAGAGTGTGCTTGTCCTCTGGCGTCCCAGAAGAGATGCCAAAGAAGGTGAGGGCAGGACCTTAGACTACTCTTCCCTTCTCTCCAGCAAAGCCTCTCTCTCTCTCTCTCTCTCTCTCTCTCTCTCTCTCTCTCTCTCTCTTTCTGTGTGTGTCCGTCTCTGTCTCTTTCTCTCTGCCTCTGTCTGTCTGTGTCTATCTGCGCGCGCGCGTGTGTGTGTGTGTGTGTGTGTGTGTGTGTATGTGTGTGTGTCTGTCTGCGTCTTTCTGTGTGTGTGTGTGTGTGTGTGTATGGGGGGGGGCTTGTGCCATTTAAAGGTGCATACCCAAACATGTTGCCAACACAATGAAGTACTACGGAATATATGCATGCATGAATACTCATGCATATTTTCATATGGAAGACTACAGATAGTACGTATTCATATATGTATGAAAACACGCGTCCACACACTGACAAACACACACATACACACACAAATACACATACAAATATACGCACACACACACACACACACACATACACACACACACACACACATACATATACGCAAACACAAATACACACACACACACAACTCGTGGCGCGGTTGGTAGAGTTTCCGGCTGTCACTACGGAGGTCCGGGGTCGAATCCCGCCCAGGGTTGAAATAATTTCAGTACCGCTGCGCTGTGGGTTGTTACTCTAACTTTCGTGGGCAGGGAGTTGGATGTGTGTGTGCGTGTAAGGTCACGAGTCCAACACGTGATCCAAAGACCATGGTGAATCACACATATACAAACACACGCACATATACACACACATACGTACATATACAAACACACACACAAACACATATATGGTTTGCTGGTGCTGTGTTAGTGTCAGTTCAAGTTTTCGTGCTAGAGTTACCGAGTTCGAACCTCTCTCCCATCTGTGTGTGTGTGTGGGGGGGATCGAACTTGGATCTCGCGAAAACTATTACAGGGAAATATGCTATATTTCTGCTCTATTTAGTTTTATTAATTTAATTTTAATCAATTCAATTAATTTATTTTAATTTAGAAATAGAATTCTAATTCTAATCAACATAATTTAATTCAAAAACAAAAAATAATTTAATTAAAAAAATAATAATTAATTGAAAAATTAATTTGGACTGTGGGCAGAGTATGGATACAAATTCGTTTTAATAAAAAAAAATCTCGAATGAACAAATAACATAATTTATGTGAACTGTATTCTCTTTCTGTAGCGTGTGAACAGAAATGTACATAAATAAATTTGTTAACACATCTGATCATTTTTATGACAATCGCATGTAGGATTCGAACCCACTGCTTTCGGCCTCCCGTAAGATTACCTGTGTGTAGTGGGTTAAGGTTCTGTGAAGGTAATCTTACGGGAGGCCGAAAGCAGTGGGTTCGAATCCTACATGTGACTGTCATAAAAATTATCAGATATATGTTGTTGTCACTAGCGAATTTCTCTCTTTGTTAACACATAACTACTTAATTTGTCAAAATACTGCAAACTTGTTTTTGTGTACCAAAGAAAAAATCTTAAGACCCCGTCACACTATCACGACTCCCGTCCAATGTTGTGAATTCGAAAACCTGCGGGACGACTTTGCCTACAGTATTCTAGATTTTCCTAAGTCTACAATTCAACAACGTGTCTAATGTTCGTACAGGTTTAACTTCTCTTAGCTCGTCATTCAGCTTCTCAACATATGACGCAAAGGTAATATGACATTTGGAGATTCGAAAAATAGGAAATTGTAAACGAAGTCGTTCCTGCTCAAACGAACTCATTTTGAGTCGTGATAGTGTGACCGTGGCATTACTCAGACTCGGCACAAAGGTCTGATGTCCGACCAGTAACTATGGTGATGAGACAAACAAGACTGATGTAGTGGAAAACATCGAGTAATCCTTGAGTCTGCGGCCTTTTGGGTCGTTAATTAGCCTCGCACGGATACCCAAAAGCTAAATGACTCCAAGCGGACTTCGCTAACGAGATCATACTACAAAGGAGGAGGAAGAAAAAAGAGAGAATGTGAGGGAAAGAGAGAGAAAGAGAGAGGAGTAAAAGAGAGAAGAGTAAGATATATATATATATATATATATATATATATATATATATATATATATATATAGAGAGAGAGAGAGAGAGAGAGAGAGAGAGAGAGAGAAAGAAAGAGGGCGGGAGGGAGGGAGAGAGCGAGAGAGAGAGAGGAATAGGAGACGGAAAGGAATAAGAGAGAGAGGAGTAGGAGACAGAGTGGAGTAAGAGAGAGAGACAAAGAGATAGAAAGATTGAGAGAGTGAAAGAATAAGAGACAAAGTAAGAGAAAATGAGAGAAAGAGAGACGGGAAAAGGAGGTCGATCTGGAGGATGTAAGACTATCTCTCTCCCCCCTTTATCTCTCTCTCTTTCTCTCTATCTCTCCCCTTCTTTCTCTCTCTCTCTCTCGCTCTATCTCTCCACCCCCTCTCTCTCGTTCTGTCTCTCTCTCCCCCCTCTTTCTCTCTCTCTCTCTCGCTCTATCTCTCCCCCTTTTTTCTCTTTCGCTCTATCATTCTCTCCCCCTCTTTCACTCTCTCTCTCTCTCGCTCTATATCTCCACCCCAGTCTATCTCTCTCTCTCTCGCTCTATCTCTCCACCCCCTCTCTCTCTCTCTCTCGCTCTATCTCCACCCTCTTTCTCTCTCTCTCACTCTATCTCTCTCCCTCCTCTTTCTCTCTCTCTCTCGCTCTATCTCTCTCCCCCCTCTTTCTCTCTCTCTCTCTCTCGCTCTATCTCTCTCCCCCTCTTTCTCTCTCTTTCTCGCTCTATCTCTCGCCCCCTTTCTCTCTCTCGCTCTATTTCTCTCTCTCTATCTTCCTCTATCTCTTTATTTGACTAAATTTACACAGTGCCTGCTTATGTTAATCTTTGGCAGCGCTTCAGCAGTGGCCCTGTGTGTTTATCCTATCAATCCGAATACGCTCAGAAGTTCCCTTCAGCGAGGCAAAATCGCCCGCTCGTTCAATTTAATACACTTCTCGAGCTCTATCTAGAATGAAATGTAGGAAAGTGATATAACTAATTGATGTGATATATATTGTCAATATATTTGGCTTCTCGTGCTAAATATATTTACAAACATCCATCCATCCATCCATCCATCCATCCATGAGAGCCTAAGATGAGAGGAAAACAAACGCGTGGTGGACGGGAGTGGATTGGGTGGTAGTGGGCCTTGGAATTGGCTAGCTTCCATATAAGGGGGAAAAAAGCCCTTGGTATACAAGATAGGAATAGATCTTCATTCCAGATGGCTGAGTGTCCTTCGTAATAAGTGTATGGAACGGTCATTTGTCGTCGTCCGGAATGCTTCATCACGTTTCCCTCTTTGCGTCAACCCGTCCTCAGATGAGCGCTCTGGCTTTATCGGCAAATGGGAGTTCAGTTTTCAATGACGTCTGCTTTCGGAAGTCTTGACATTACCACGTCCGCCCGTCATCATGTGCAGATGAGTATTTCAAATGAGTTGTCATAACAACGCCTGGTGGCCTCTCGTGTGGTTGACTGCTGTTCACAATATTGCCATAGTGACCACAGGATGTGCCTCATTACACGGCGCTGGAAAAACGCCTCCGTTTTCCACAGTAAATTCCCTTGTTTACATGATTTTCCTTTGTTCAGTCTTGCTTATTTGTTCTCTTGTTCTCATAAAAACATAAGAATGCCCCTTACCATCTGCCACCCCTATTCACAAAGTTATCTTCTTTTAAAACAACCAATTGTTTCAGCGCTCATTACTACATGGTTAATAAGTAGTTAACCACCCTGTTGGTAAACCAATTCTTCCCTATTTCCTTCTTAAATTTGACCTGTTTAAATTTCTAACAAATGTGAGAAGCTGGGTAGCTTACATTAGGACTCTCATATGCCCTAACGAGCCCGTTGGCTTTGGCCTAGTATGTATTTGACTGAAAGGGACAAGAGACAGTCACTGTTATACAATGAAACCTGAACCCTGGAAGGCAAGAGGCAAGAACTGGTTTACCAACAGATTGGTCAATAAATGGAATAGACTTAGTAACAATCTAGTGAGTATCCTAATGGTTCAACCCCAGATGACAGAATGTGCTACCCACTGATGGATTACTCAATTGAAATAATTTGGACCAAAATATTTCAGCTATACACACTTCTGTTTCCTCATTCAACCCTGTCCATCAACTACCAAGAGAGATAGACGATTGAGTCGTTACCATGGCCATTGGAATGACAGCAGATCTCCATCATCAATCACCTTTTCGTTGTCTCTACCGCTCGCGATCGATCGAGGAAATTGCTGCAGCAACAAACACCCTCCCTCCCCCTCCTCCTGCCAGCCACAATCTCCATCAGCACTGTCAACTGTAATCACAATGACGACCGCGACCATTACGTTCTCTCATCAACAGTCAATGCTGCTCAATTTAAACACTAAAAGCAATGAACCTCAACTATGTCAGTCAGGGCCAGAAGCTGACCACTTTCTTTGCCTTTGTGTAGGAACAATATTTTTATCTCGTACTATACAAAAACAGGATGCTCGATGGCCGCGCGGATTAAAGCGTCGCTACTTGCGGTGGAGGTCGAGGTGACTGTCGTTCGAACTTCGTCACCAGCGAGTTGGACCAAGGGCACGTTTCAATAATTCCATGATGCAAAGTCCTCTGTAAGGGGCACCGTCCAAGCCTCCAGATAGAGGGAGTTGGCCACGTTAAACCGAATAATCATATTCCCATTTTTTCCTTCATTTCTTTATAACCATCATTATTACTTTATTATTATTATTATTATTATTATTATTATTATTATTATTATTATTATTATTATTATTATTATTATTATTATTATTATTATTATTATTATTATTATTACTATTGTTATTATTATTATTATTATCATTATCATTATTATTATTAATTATTATTATTATTATTATTATTATTATTATTATTATTATTATTATTATTATTACTATTATTATCATTATTATTATTATTATTATTATAATTATAATTATTATTATAATTTTTATTATTATCATCATTTTCTTTAGTACAGACAAAACATTACGCCATCGGCTCACTGCGACACATACTCCCCCCCCCCATTCCAGTTCCCTTCTGCGTCCAATCCCGCAGATGACTTAGTGTATATAACTGACGGGGCGTGACGCAATGTGGCGTGGAAAGGTCTGAAGGTCCCTCCCCCTACGCGAGGCTTCCCCTCACCCTCAAGTTCCCCTCTTCTCTTTCCCCTCTGTCCTCAACCCCCGTCAGCGGCAGGCACCCGCCCGTCTGAACGCTCTCCCGTCTACGCCCTTCTACCGTCATCACTTCCACGTTTTTGTTTTTTTGTTTTTTTTTAACTCACCAGCAACCTACCCCTAACTGGCTTGTTAAAACCGCGCAGCACTCGTATGCTAATGAAAAGATTCATAAAGAGATAAATAAGTACATTAAATAAATGGATAAAAGAATAAATAAATGAAATGACAGAAGAATGAATGAAATACATAAAATGAAAACATATATATAAATAATAAGAAAATATATATTTAAATAGGTGAATAAATACAAAAACAGATAAGAGCAAATCTATTAATTAATTAGATTAATAGATAAACAAATAAATAAACGAAGATCTCGATGATCAGGTTGAACGCCACGACGCCCATACACTGATTCGTCCTAAAAATGATTTACGTGTCGACATTTCATGATTGTCGACAGAGGTCTGGACGACAATGTTCCTCACTGACACATCTTCGGGGACTAAATTCTCCCAAGACATTCATCTTCATCATCCTCAAAAATAAAATATTTGGTGACAGACCCTTAGATCACTCCCTGTTAGGTATTTACCAAAGATGACGCAATTTATATTATTATGAGTGGCAGACAGGATTCTCGCTGGCCGAGCGGGTTAGAGCGTCGCTACTTGCGGCGGAGGTTGAGGGGACGGCGTTTCGAGCCCTGCTACAAGCGAGTTGGAACCAGGGCATGGTTTATTAAATCCCACGCTACAAAATCCTCTGTAAGGGGCACCGTCCTAGACTCCTGATAAGGAGAAGGTAAAGATGAATATATATATATATATATGTTGAAATAAGTAAGACAGATGAGTGGATGGGTGGTGAGATATACACAGGGAACCGTTTAGGGATTTATTCTGACGTTTCGTCCTTACCAGGACTTCTTCAGAGTACATGCACATTCAAATCATTCACCCCCTAAATACCCGCCTAATCTATCCGCGTTCCACCATGATCGACCTGACCTCTCGTCCTCCTACGCTCTGCCTCGCGAAGTACCAAGCGGCTGGCCGTCTTTGTTAATTTAATAAACCCATCGCGGTGGTTGTTGTTTGGATGGGAAGCGATGTAAGCTGCTTCAGTTATTTTCCTTCTTTTCTTAGGAAGTCCTTTCTGCAGCACCTCTACTTTGTTCCAGTCTGGTAAGTGGCCGTGAGTATCCACATGAACCACTAGCGAGTTTGATACTCGGTGTGCCTTGATGTCATTCCTGTGCTCAATTGTCCGTTTCTTAATACCTCGGCTGGTTTCCCCGTAGTAGCTCACAGGACAGTTTCCACACGGTATCTTGTAGACGACACTGTTTTCTTCCCCGTTGGCCACGACTTTATTCTGCTTCTTAACAATGTCTCCTATTAGGACAGTTGCTCACTAGAGCCGGCATCAAGATTGCGATCAGCACGGGAACGAAAATAGGAGACATTGTTAAGAAGCAGAATAAAGTCGTGGCCAACGGGGAAGAAAACAGTGTCGTCTACAAGATACCGTGTGGAAACTGTCCTGTGAGCTACTACGGGGAAACCAGCCGAGGTATTAAGAAACGGACAATTGAGCACAGGAATGACATCAAGGCACACCGAGTATCAAACTCGCTAGTGGTTCATGTGGATACTCACGGCCACTTACCAGACTGGAACAAAGTAGAGGTGCTGCAGAAAGGACTTCCTAAGAAAAGAAGGAAAATAACTGAAGCAGCTTACATCGCTTCCCATCCAAACAACAACCACCGCGATGGGTCTATTAAATTAACAAAGACGGCCAGCCGCTTGGTACTTCGCGAGGCAGAGCGTAGGAGGACGAGAGGTCAGGTCGATCATGGTGGAACGCGGATAGATTCGGCGGGTATTTAGGGGGTGAATGATTTGAATGTGCATGTACTCTGAAGAAGTCCTGGTAAGGACGAAACGTCAGAATAAATCCCTAAACGGTTCCCTGTGTTTATCTCACCACCCATCCACTCATATATATATATATATGTATATATATATATATATATTATATATATTACATAACATAAGAACACAAGAATGGAAGAGACTGCAAGAGACCATAGGGCCTACACTACCATTCTGCCGCCCATCTGTCTTCCATTCATTTTTATGTTTTTATACAGAAAACGGGGAAAAATAATTTTTTGAGTCCATATAGTAAATACGGAAGGTATTGAGCGGTACACACGGAAGGCTCCTTTGGGAGCAAGCGAGGTCCCGGGAGAAATGTGTATAGATATGTGTTTATTTACATTTGTTTGTTGGCTCGTTCTTGTTTGTTTGTTTGTTTTGTTTGTATGTTTTTGTCTTCGTTTCTTTGCGAGTGTTGGTTTGTTTACATTTGTTCGTTTATTTTTTTGGGGGTGTTTGTTTATGTCACTTCGTTTGTTTATTTGCGAACATCAATTTGTTTATTAAAATTGTCTATTTCTTCATTTGAGTTTGTTTTTGTTTGTATGTTTTTTGCCTGTTCATTTGTTTGTTTGTTGGTATTGGTTTGTTCGTTTTTGCATTATAAATTTGTTTGTTTACAATTGTTTGTTTGTTCATTTGTGTTTTTCATGTTTTTGTTTGTTCGTTTGTTTATCTGTGATTACTTTTTGGTTGTATATTTTTGTCTGTCTATTTGTTTGTTTGGGAGTAACTGGTTTGTTTACATTATTTAGTTTTTTTTACACGTTTGATCGTTCGTTTTTGTTTGTTTTTATATGATTATTTTTGTCCGTTCGTTTATCTGTTTATAAGTATTGGTTTGTTTGCTTGTTTACATATTTTCTTTGCTTTTGTTCGCTCGTTTGTTTGTTTGCATATTTGTTTGTTTTTGTCTGTTCG
>NC_134784.1:32344637-32402137 GCF_046742065.1 Oratosquilla oratoria
CCAGGCTCTCCATCTTCACTGTAACATCATCCTTTCTCACAAACCACGTCCATCCTCCCCCCTTCTCTTTACTCACTCACTCATCCTCCTCTTCACTGCCTCAATCAAATTTCTATCTTACTTCTCCTCTTCATCAATTCCCTCGTCCTCCCTCCCACCCTCTACCTTCATCAAGCTTGTGTTTCGACCACCTGCGCCCATTATCAACACAACGGCGGACAATAACCAGTGGATATGGTGTCGAATTCATGGTTCTCGGCAGCCCTGGCCAGGTGGGGAGGCGACCCAATCATCGGCCTATGAAATACAGCGGCCTGGCGCATTTGAAAGGGTTTTGTCCTTCTAGGGGTTTCTCACTTCCCACCTCGTGAGAGTGGGATAGTGATTTTATTATTATTAATATTAGTAGTTGTAGTTTTAGTAGTAGTATGACAGCTTTTACAAGGATCCCGAGTATCAATGACTTAAAACTTGAGCAAAATGTGAACCTGTAACTTTGCGAAGTTAAAGCAAATTATTAAGTTTGAACTTGTAGGGTGTAGTAACTGTTTTAGTTACCCATAAAGCCTTAAAATAATCTTGATACTGTTATTTTAGTTATACCTGAAACTTGAATATAATCCAGTATAATTATATCGCTTTTTCGTTTTAATTTTTACCTGTGACACATGATGGTTCTTGAGTAAGTACAACGTGTAACACCTTAATAATGATTTTATATAAACAATTTTATCCAATATTGTTGATTTGTGTCGATTTCTTTTTCTGCGACTAATCTTTCTTTCTTCATCTCATTTCTTATTTTCTCTCTCGTTGTCTCAGTTCCTCTCTTTATTCCTCTTTATTTCTCTCTTTTTCTCTCTCTTTGCTCATCCCCTGTTTCTCCTCCTTCCCCTCGATGTATTTGCTCTTTGAATCTATTTGCATTCCATAATATAAACATCCTTATTTTATTCTATGCCTTGAGATCGACTGCACATATTGCTTGAGGTTTATTGAATTTGGCTGCAATATTAAACTTATTTCATAGGGTCTGTATACATCATCCCGTCATTTTTACGTGTATTTTCCATTGCTTCTCCAATATCACGCAATAACTCGATCACTTTATTCACTTTCCATCCGTCCAACTTGGAAGGGCTTTGGCGTCCTCTCCTTTTCCCCGATCTCAGCCAAAGCCGATGGTGCGCGCCGGGGCGACGAGCGGAGGGCCTAACTCCGGGATCTGTAGCCGAGCCAATATTGTTGACTTGCGATACTCACGCTCTCTCTCTCTCTCTCTCTCTCTCTCTCTCTCTCTCTCTCTCTCTCTGTGTGTGTGTGTGTGTGTGTGTGTGTGTGTGTGTGTGTGTGTGTGTGTGTGTGTGTGTAGCCGAGCCAATTGTTGACTTGCGATACTCACGCTCTCTCTCTCTCTCTCTCTCTCTCTCTGTGTGTGTGTGTGTGTGTGTGTGTGTGTGTGTGTGTGTGTGTGTGTGTGTGTGTGTGTGTGTGTGTGTGTGTGTGTGTGTGTGTGTTAATATTAATCCATCAACCGATCTATCTATTACGCTCTCCCTCTCTCTCTCTCTCTGTATATCTCTCCCTCTCACTCTCTTCCTCCATCTGTTTATCTCTCTCTCTCTCTCTCTCTCTCTCTCTCTCTCTCTCTCTCTCTCTCTCTTTCCATAGTCCAACTCGAGCTGATTCGCTCTCGCTGCTGATTTATTTCCTTCTTACATCAGTTTTCCTTTAACACTTCTCGCCAGCCAGCTCCTCTCTCAGTCCACACTTCCCTAGGACGCCCACACACGTGCAGTTTAAACTGACAGTTACAACTGTTCAGTTATAACTGTCAGCTGAAACTGCACGTGTGTGGGTATCTCAGTGATACTGAGATACCCACGCACGTGCAGTTTCAACTGACAGTTATAACTGAACAGTTGTAACTGTCAGTTTAAACTGCGCGTGTGCGGCCGGCCTTAACCTTTCTCGTCTCCCATCTTTACCCTCGCCACGATATTTTTTGATTATCCTTACAGCTTCTCCCCAATTTTCCGTCTTTATTTTATTTTTTTTTATTTTTTTGTCTTTAACTATGGAGTAATGACATTTCTATGAGATTTCTAGAACCTTTCTAAAACCCTCTTAACAACCACTTTAGCGGACCCTACACGATCTATTTTCCCTTTATGAATCCATTTTCCCCAAAAAAGAGTAAATTCAGGAGTGATTTGATACAGGTCTTTATGACCCAAAAAGAATTGACATAAAAATTGACGAATTTTTCACACTGAATGCGAATCAGACAAGAAATAATGGTCTCAAACTGTCAGGAAATAGATTTAATTTGAAAGTGAGAAGAAATAACCTCGCCAACCGTGTAGTTTATGAATGGAATAAACTTCCTGCAGAGGCAGTGCAATGTTCAGTTGTGCAGTTCAGTGTGTAATTCGAAGTTTTAAGATTGGTTTAGATAAACACCTAAGCAATATGCTATAATGCCTCCCATTTATTTTATTTTATTTGTTTATTGTTATTGTCTTTATTCACCTGTTTATTATCATTTATCTATTTATTTTTCATTATAAATTGTTATCATTTATCTGTTCATTATCATTTATTAATCTGTTTTCTTATCTGTCATTATCTATTTATCAATTAATTTATATATTAATTTACTTATTTATTTATTATTACTATTGCTATATATATTTTTTGCATCCGACCTAGTTATGGACCAAAAAGTTTCCTATCGGTAACCGCTTCCTTTGTAACCTTTTGTGATATTATTGCGCAATATTCCGTATTGTACTGCATCACTTACCACAGGGCTAACACCATCTGCCCTTTTTGTATTGTTACTAACGAGGGCCTCCATAGATTACTATCTCCTATCCCAAGCAACACGAGCCATCCCCGCATTGCCAATAATATTGTACAATACGGAATATTGCGCAATAATATTGATCGTGCAGAGCCCGCTTTAGAAACAAGGAAAGGTGAAATACCTACGCCAGGAGACGCTTTGTTGTTTGGTAAATAGAAGACGATATGGGCCAACAAGCAACACGAACCATCCCTGCACTGTCAATAGTATTGTACAATACGGAATATTGCGCAATAATATTGATCGTGCAGTGCCCGCTTTAGAAACAAGGAAAGGTGAAATACCTACGCCAGGAGACGCTTTGTTGTTTGGTAGATTGAAGACGATATGGGCCAACATATATCAATATTGTCCGCTAGGTCATCGGGAGCTTGCTGGTATTGCATTGGATTACGGGTTCGAATCCCGTACTCCTCCCCGATTCCCAGCAGTGCCTGTAGTCACCTGCCCTAACAGTCCCCAAAGCGCATCCACATAGATCAAAGGTGTTGGCTTTGGACGCAGCTACTCAGCGCCTCCTGGCGTAGACTCCTCACCTTAAGGAAACTGGAAAGAACTGGTTTACCAACATAGCGTTTAACTATTGATTGTTTTAAGAGAAGGTTAGATAACTTTATGGGTGGGGATGACAGGTGGTAAGGGACATGGAACTGCCCAGTGTAGGCCCTATGGCCTCCTGCAGTCTCCTTTGTTCTAATTGTGTCTGCAGCGAGTTTCCTGGAGTTTTGGCCCTATCTTTCTCATCCTTCTTGAGAAAATCCTTCATCCTTTTTCCGCTCGACCTGCAGAAATCCTCCTTTCCTTCTTTTCTAGTTTCAACAACTTTTTTCAAGGGTCTTCTCTTTTCAAAAAAAAAAAAAAAAAAACATGGTTGCCCCTTCATTCAAAATTCTTCGTAAAATATTTTTGAAGTCTTTATCCTCCTCGACGGCGTCATCATCATCATCGTCGTTACTATCATCATTATAATTGTTGTCACCATCATCATCATCATCATCGTCATCAGTAGCAGTAGGATCATCTCATTGTCGTCACCATCATCATCTTATCCTCATTGTCGTCGTCACTTTTATCACCATAATCATCATCATCACCCATCGTCATCATCTGCCATCACCAATGTCTTGTTCTTCTACTTCTTCAACCTGTGTTTATTCAATATATATTCATTATTTATAACATATATATATATATATATATATATATATATGTATATATATATATATATATATATATATATATATATGTATATATATATTCAACCTCCACTTTTCGAGCTTTTGTCTCTATATCCTTCTTCGTGTTTGGCTTTTCGTAGAATTTACGTCTTTAAATCTTCACCTTCCCCTCCGCCATGTCATTGACCATTTATGGCCTCTCTTGACCTGATCTCTAAGAGAGAAGGTCATCTTTTCTCTCGCCCCTCTTTTCAGACCTTCTCCTCTTCCGGATTTTACTTGAATTATGCTTTCCTCTATCTCCCTTCGTGGCCTTCATGAATCCTGCACTCTTTTTCGTTTTCTTTTTTTTCTTTTTTTTTCTTCTTTTTTTTTCTTCTTCTTTTTTGTCCCTCTGGTTCTTGTTTTTCTTCTCTCCATCTTCTTCTCATTCTTATCCTTCTTTCCTTTCTTTTTCTTCTTATTTTCCTTCTTCTTCTTCCTTCCCTTCTTTTTCTTCTTATTTTCCTTCTTCTTCTTCCTTCCCTTCTTTTTCTTCTTATTTTCCTCCTTCTTCTTCCTTCCCTTCTTTTTCTTATTTTCCTTCTTCTTCTTCTTCTTCCTTCCCTTCTTTTTCTTATTTTCCTTCTTCTTCTTCTTCTTCTTCTTCTTCTTCTTCTTCTTCTTCTTCTTCTTCTTCTTCCCTTCTTTTTCTTCTTATTTTCCTTCTTCTTCTTCTTCTTTTTCTTCCTTCCCTTCTTTTTCTTCTTATTTTCCTTTTCTTCTTCTTTTTCTTCTTCTTCTTCCTTCCCTTCTTTTTCTTCTTATTTTCCTTGTTCTTCTTCTTCTTCGTCTTATTCTTCTTCCTTCCTTTCTTTTTCTTCTTATTTGCCTTCTTCTTCTTCTTCCTCTTCTTCCTTCCCTTCCTTTTCTTCTTATTTTCCTTCTTATTCTTCTTCTTCTTCTTCTTCTTCCTTCCCTTCTTTTTCTTCTTATTTTCCTTCTATTTCTTCATATTCTTATTCCTCCATCTCCTTCTCCTCTTTCTCATTCTCTTCTCTTGCTCTTCCTTTACCTCCTCCTGCTCTCTCCTTCTGCTCTCACTCCTTCCTCCTTTTCTTCCTATTGATCATCTACCTTCTCCTCCCCATTTCTCCTCATTTCCTTCCTCTCCCTCGCCTTCCTCCTCCCTCTCTTCCTCCTTACTTCCCTCCTACCCCTCCCATTCCTCCTCCTTCACCCTTTCCCTTCACTTCCTCCCCCCTCACCCTCCTCCTCCTCCTCTTCCCCTTCTTCTCCTCACTTCCCTCCTACTCCCGTCCTCCTCATAACCCCCTTTCCTCTTCACTTCCTTCCTCCCCCCCTACACTCCTCCTCTTTTTCCTCCTCACTTTCATCACACCTCTCCTCCTCCTCCTCCTCCGCCTCCTGTGTCTCTTACCACATCTTTGTCCCCGAACTCTTTGAGTTACTTTATCCTGAGTAAACTCAATTCTCATACCACTCTTGCCCCCTCCTCCTCCTCCTCCTCCTCCTCCTCCTCCCCTCCCTCCCCTCCTCCTCCTCCTCTTCCCCTCCCTCCCTCCCTCTCCCTCCTCCCTCCTACATCTTACATTAGGCTTCCTGGCAGACACCCGATAGCTCCCACACCTCTTGAAACTCCCTTTTTACTAACTTATCCATCCTCTCCCTCCACGCCTCCCTCTCTCTTTTGGACACATTTAGGTTTAAGAAGGAAATAGGCAAGAACTGGTTTACCAAATAGAATGGTTAACGAATGGAACTGACTTAGTAACCATGTAGTAGTGGGAGCTGAAACTATTACTTGTTTTGAGAGAAGGTTAGATAACTTTATGGATGGGAATGATAAGTAGTAATGGACATGGAACTGCCTAGTGTAAGCCTTAAGGTCTTTTGCAGTCTCCTCCATTCTTATGTTCTCATAGGGTGTTCCTAAATTTGGATACACAGCGCTCCCTCAGGTCTCAGGTGTCTTGTATTAAAGGATTACAAAGGAAGAGAATGCCGGCAGGAGACCTTTTGGTCCATACCTAGGTCGGATGCGGAATAAAAAAAATATAGTAGTAGATAAATTAATAAAATAAATAATGATAAATAATAAACAAACAGAAAATAAATGAATAAAAATGAATAAATAAATAATGATAAATAATAAACAAACAAAAATAACAATAATCTATAATAATACATAAATAACAAAAAATAAACTTAGATAATAATGAATATAAAAAATGACAGGCATTACAGCACATTTCTTAGGTGCTTATCTAAATGAATCTTAAATCTTCGAACTGTACACTTTCTCCAGCAAAACACAGAAAAAAAAAAGACTCATAGGGGTTAAGGTCTGGTGAACATGGTGGCCATTCCACAAGACCAAGTTGGTTAATTATGATTCCATTCAACGTTGCGAACTCCCATCCTATCAGGAGACTAGGACAGTGCCCTTTAAAAAGGACTCTGTAGCATGGAATTCAATTAACCATGCCCTTGGTCCAACTCGCTGGCGGCAGTCCTCGACCTGCCTTCACCCCGAACCCCGACGCATGTAGCGACGCTCTAACCCTCTCGGCCAGCGAACATTTACAAACATCAATATTCCTTATTTGTGCAGACTTTTTGGACACAGTTTAATTCTTAGCCAGCCCTCTGCCCTCTTATATACCACTACTCGAACATTAGTTTTATACAGGCAATGCTTAAAAGGGTTATCACACTGGGCTTCCACGGGCTTCACCAGCGCCAACAGTCGAGAGTTCGTTTGAGTAAAAACGACTTTGGTTACAATATTTCATTTTTCAAACCTCCAGGAATCAAAATATCTTTCCATCATAGAGAGAAAAGATGAATGGTGAACTAAAGAGATTATAAGCCTATACGAATGTTAGACATTCGTTGAAATGTTCTTCGAAAAGTTTAGACTTCTGCAACCGAAGTCATATTCTAGTTATTGAAATGGAGGTTAGAAGAAGGATGTCGGAACAAAAAATACCTAGTTTATGGATAGCAGTGTTGCTTATTGCCGACGAGTATCCATCGCCTGAGTTATTTTTTTTTATCCACCTTAAATTAATAACACCTCTTACTCCTTTTTATTTGTTATTATTATTTTTTTTTTCACCAACCAACCCCCAACTTTTTGCCTTTACTCCTCCTCTTCCTTTACTTACGCTTTCCTTTCTCTTTTTTCTTTTAACTTCTTCTGTTCTTTTTGTTTTCTATTTTCTCTTTTGGAAACTCTTTCGAGACGGACTAACGATCACATTGATTTCTTCCCATTTCTTGTGTTCTTTTTTTCTTCGTCTGTGTCATTCCATTTTGAATCTCAACTTTGACTGACCTTCCACCTTTTCGCCCTTTTCCTTCTCTACCATCCATTTTCTCTCTTCCTCCACTTTCTCCTTGCCCTTCCTCAAACTCAAACTTCTTCTGTCTTCCTTCCCTTCATTTTACCCATCTTCCTCTTCTTCCTATTTTTCCTCCTCGTCTTTCTATTCCTCCTTCTGCCCTTCTTCCTCCTCCTCCTTCTGATCTTGTTCTTCCTTCTCCTCCTCCTCCTCCTCTTTCTCTTTCTGCTCTTCCTCCTCCTTCTTATCTTCCTCCACCTCCTCGTTTTCTTCCTCTCACTCTTCTTCCTCCTCTTCCTTCACCTCACCCTCCTTCTCGTATTTCTCCTATTTCTCCTCCCCTCCTCTTTACCTTCCCTACTCTTTATCCTCCTCCACCTATTTCTCTTTCTTTTGCTTCACCGGCTTAAGCTCAGCGATCGTCCATCAAAGAAAGCTTCTGCCCTTCTGATGAGTAAAGCCCACGAAGTTCCTGAGGCCATAGCCACAAGGGTCCTTAGAGCTTCTGGGACTCTTCTTTTCGAATTTTATTTTCAACGAAGTAGTCTCGTGTCCTTTCACGGTAAAAAAAAAAAAGAAAAAAAAAAGTGTGACAAGTCACTGAGGACAAAAAGTATAAGTAACTTGATCCTGAGCGGAACATTCTTCTTTGTTGTCTCCGTCAAAGGCTGGTCTTTTGTCCAGATGTTCCGTGGGCTTCAGGTAATTGGCGCCTTCCGACAGCTCTTGCTTTCTTTAAATTGTTTTTAACTTCTTTTTCTGAAGATGTAGAATAAGAACAGTGAGATTTACTTTTTACAAGAACCGTGAGTACGAACGAGCTTTGTCATACTTAGTAATGAACATTTTTTTTTTTTTTAGAAGCTCTGCCATGGGATTCGAACCCTGACCCGTGCGTCCATAATCACGAGGTCAAGACGCTAGCAACCGTGCTACATGTGATGGTTCGGGGACTTGTACAGTCCTTTTGAACCATCGCACGTAGCTCAGTCGCTAGCGTTTTGACTTCGTGATTGTGGACGCACGGGTCAGGGTTCGAATCCCATGGCAGAGCTTCTAAAAAAAAATTTCAATCTGTCTTTAACATACACATACTTAGTAATGTAAAAATATTCTGTGCATTTTTTTCTTAGTGCGATGTTGGCGTATTCGGAAGCGTGCTGGCCTCACATTGCCTTAGTTGTGGGTTCGAGTCCCGCACTCCTCTCCGATTCCCAGCAGTGACTGTTACCTGCCCCATCAGTCCCTTAAGCCCACAATAGGGCAAATGTGACAGCTTCGGCCACAGCTATTCAGCGCCTCCTGGCGTAAGCTCCTCACCTATAATATTTTCACGCAGTATAATATAAACGAAAAACGCAATAAAGAATTAAACTGGGCCGCATATTTATCGAATTCCTTGACGCAGAAACATCTTGTATAATGTAAATGAAAAAAAAAACGATAAGAAATGAAACTGGGACCTACATTTATCGCGAACACTGACAAAGAAACAGCACACAATCTCGTATGATACAATACAAATGAAAAAAGACGATAAAGAATGAAACTGGGACGCACATTTATCGTGCTTATTGACGCAGATACACTATCTCGTATAATGCTGATGAAAAGAAGAAAAAAAAAAAGACGATAAGGAATGAAACTTGGTCGTGGTTCAATGTTTATTATTCATGGTACTTTACGACTCGACTAACCTGGCTGGGTACTGAACGTTTCCGCTTACCGTCTGTTAGCAAAGAGAGAGAATTGCTACGAGCAATAAGCAAATGGAAATTTTACGTCTTACTCTCCTCCTCACTCCTCCTCCTCTCTTCCTCCCTCCTCACTCCTCCTTCTTTCTCCCTCCTCACTCCTCTTCCTGCTCCTTTTTTCTCCCTCCATACTCCTCCTCCTCCTCCTTCTTTCTCCCTCCTCATTCCTCCTCCTCCTCCTCCTTCTTTCTCCCTCCTCACTCCTCCTCCTCTTTCTTTCTCCCTCCTCATTCCTCCTCCTCCTCCTCCTTCTTTCTCCCTCCTCACTCCTCCTCCTCTTTCTTTCTCCCTCCTCACTCCTCCTCCTCCTTCTTTCTCCCTCCTCACTCCTCCTCCTCTTTCTTTCTCCCTCTTCACTCCTCCTCCTCCTCCTCCTTCTTTCTCCCTCCTAACTCCTCCTTTCTCCCTCCTCTTTTCTCCCCTCTTCTCCATCTTCATCCTTCTTACTCCCTTCTCCTCCTTCCTCCTCCCTCCCCTCTCTTACGCCTTCGTCCTTCTTACACCCTCCTCCTCCTCCTTCATCTCTAATCCTACTTCTTCCTCCTCCCTCCTATTCCTCATTCCTCACTCCAGTATCCTACTCCTTCATCCTTCTTTCCCCCTCCTCCTTCTACTTCCTCATCTCTCCTAATCATTCCTCCTGCCTCCTCTTCCTCACTCCTTCCCCTCATCCTTTTTTCTTCCTCTCTCTCTTCTTTTTAATACAGAAGGAAGATAAACATTGTATTTTTGCTTGGTGGCTCTTCTGATACTCCAGCGATGACCTTTCCAGTTACGTTTTTTTTTTCAAAAACTCTTTACTCTCTCTCTCATAGCTTTCCTCTGAAAGTCTTTGATATCCAGTACAAAAGAAACGTCTAAGCAGAGTACACTATAGTGACCTTATTTTTTTTTTTTTTTTTTTTTTTTTTTTTTTTTACCCTGCGCCACCTCTTTCCATATTCCACCCAATAGAAAGGACATTAAATCACTTTAATCAGTACAGAGGAGAACGACCAAAATGACGCATAGACTCAGAAATCCACCTTACGACGACATGCTTTGACACCTTAACTTACACTCTCTGGAAAGACGTAGAGCGCGGGGTGATCTAATAGAGGTATTTAAATAGTTAAAGGGTTTTAACAAGGTGAATGGGCAAGGTCATCATATTAAGACAGGAGGGCAGTACTCGCGGGAATGAATTTAAATTGGACAAATTTAGATTTAAGAAGGAAATAAGCAAAAACTGGTTTACCAAATAGAGATGTTCATGAATGGAATAAACTTAGTAACTATGTAGTGAGTGCTGAAACTATCTGTTGTTTTAAAAGAAGATGAGATAACTTTATGAATGGGGATGATAGGTGGTAATGGACTCAGAAACTGCACAATGTAGGCCTTATGGTCTCTCAGTCTCCTTCATTCTTATGTTCTCATGTCTTCGTGGTCTATTGCGTCACTTTCCAGGGTAACGCTCCTCGCCTCCAAGAGTGACCAGTGACCTCTCCTCAAGCAAGGTCATTCTCCACGAGGGCCCACGCTTCGAAAACTAACCCATCTGAGACACACACATCAAAAGATACTCAAGATACTATTACTAATACTACTCTCACACAATACTAGTACTACTAATACCACTACTACTCACACTACTACTACTACTACTACTACTACTACTACTACTACTACTCCTCACACATCTACTCGTACTACTACTACTACTATTCCTACTACTAGACACACTATTCCTACTACTACTCAAACTACTACTACTACTACTTCTACTCACATCTACTCACACACATCTACTCACAAACTACTACCACTATTACTACTACTACTACTACTAATAGATCTACTAACACACTACTACTACTACTACTACTTACAGTACTACTACTACTCACATAACGAAAACTACCTGTATGTATGTATGCTGGGACATTGCGACAAGTTGATGAAGGAAAAAGAAGTCACGGGTCTAGTTCCGAGTTTCTGAGTTCAATCCTGACCGGTTTCGCATAGAGCGAAACCGGTCAGGAATGAACTCAGAAACTCGGAACTAGACCCGTATGTATGTATGTATGTATGTGTATATATATGTATGTATGTATGTATGTATGTATGTATGTATGTATGTATTGATAATCATCCAAACTCAACAGCGCGTTCCATGACTTCCTCCGTATCATCCTCGTACACAGAATTCATCGTCTGTGATAAACAAAAATCCCCCAAAGTCAGCACTCTCGTCCCATATATCTCCTCCTCTTCATCCTTCTTCTTCTCCTCCTCCTCCTCCTCCTCCTCCTTCATCCATCTTCCCCTCTCGTTCACCCCTCTTCCCCCATCCTTCATCCTTTCTAATCCCTTCTCTTTCCTCCCTTTCCCTCTCTGCTCCTCTTTCATCCTTTTTAACCCCTCCTCCTCCTCCTCCTCCTCATTCTCCTCCTCCTCCTTCCTTTTACTTCCTCCTTCATCCTTTTTTTACCCCCTCATTATCTTTCCTCCTTTCTCCCTTTTCCTTCTCCCTCTCTCCTCCTCCTTCATCCTTCTCACTTCTTCCTCCTCCTCCTTCCTCCAACGTTCTTACTCCTTCCTCCTCTCTCTTCCCCTTCCTTCATCCGTTTTATTTCCTCCTCCTCCTTCCTCCCTCTTCTCCCCTCCTTCCTCCTCCTCCTCCTCCTTCCTCCAACCTACTTACTCCTTCCTTCTCCCTCTTCCCCCTCCATCATCCTTTTTACTCCTTCCTCCCCCATTCTTCTCCTTCCTCCTCCCTCTTCCCCCTTCCATCATCCCTTCTATTTCTTCCTCCTCCTTCCTTCCTCTTCTCCCCTTCTCCCCCTTCCTCCCTTCTCCTCCTCTTCGTCCTTCTCCTCCTCATTAGCCCCCACGTCCCTCGGCCAGAGTCATTTGTCTGAGTCGCCGAGTTCTCCTTGCACCAAGTCGCCACATATCTCTCTGTCCCTCCTTGGGACATGGACCGGGCCGAGCCTCAACTCTCACCCCTCCTGCCTGCCTGGCTCGGATCCAGTCCCTCAAGTCTGCGAAACGGCTTCCATCTGCAACTACGCGCATCTCTCTTCCATTATCTTTTCCTTTGATGGTCGTACTTTCTTCCTCCCTTCCTTCCTTCCTTACTTCCTCCGTTCCTCCCTCCCTTCCTTCCTTCCTTTCTTTCCTCTTTTCTTTCCTTCTTCTCTTCCTCCGTTTCTCCCTATCTCTCTTCCTTCCTTCCTTCCTTCTTTTCCTCCCTTCTTCCTTCCTCTGTTCTCCCTTCCTTCCTTCTTCCTTTCCACGTTTCTCTTCTTCTTCTCTTCCTCCTTTCCTTCTTCCCTCCTTCTCTTCATTTCTTCCTTTTCCCCCTTCCTCCCTCACCCCCGTTCCTTTTTTCCTCTTTTTCTCCCTTCCTCCTATTTTCCTCTTCCTCTCACCCTCCTCCCTTCCTCCCCTCCTCTCTCTCTCTCTCCCTTCCGTCCTTCTTTCCTTCCTCCCCTCCTCTCTCTCTCTCTCCCTTCCGTCCTTCTTCCCTTGCTCCCCTCCTCACCCTACTCCTTCCCCTCTTCCTCCTTTCCTCCCTCCCTTCCTCCCTCTCCCTTCCCCTCTCTCCCTTCCTCCCCCTTTCGTCCTCCTTCGTTCTGTTATAATTATGGACTAATCCCACTCGAGAAAAGAATGATGGTTACATTTAACTTCTCTTATCCCCTTATTCTGCTCCCCTTCTCTCTCCTTTGCCACCTACCTCGATTCTCAGGAGCCATCTTGTCCAAAAGGACATAAATTCATGTTACTTCTGGTGGAAAACATTCCCTCCTTTACCCCCTCCTTCACTTCCCTTCCCTCTCCCTTCCTTCCCTAACCTTCTATCCCTCCTTCCCTCATTTCCCCTTTTTTGCCACACTCTCTCATTTCTTCCCTTCTTCCCTACCTTCCCCCATTCTTCCCTTTCTTCTTTCCCCTTCCCCCTTCCTTCCCTCCCTTCCTCCTTCCCTCCTTCTCCCCCTATTGCCACACTCCCTTCCTCTTTCCTTCCCTCTTCTCTACCTTACCCCATTCTTTCCTTTCTTCTCACCCCCTCCTTCCCTCCCTTCCTCCTTCCCTCTTTCTCCCTTTATTGCCACACTCCCTCCTTTCCTTCCCTTTTCTCTACTTCCCCACATTCTTTCCCTTCTTCTCTGCCTCTTTTTCCTTATCCTTTACTCCCTTCACCTCCCTTCCTCCCTTCCATGTCCCTGTCCTAACTCCCTTTAACCCTGTCTACTTTACTCTATCCTTCCCTCTCTTAGGCTAAGGACACACTATACCCAGTTTTCTGGGAAGGTAGAGGGTAGCGGGTTGCCTAGCGGGTCAGAGTCAAGAACAAACACACGTTATCTAATACGAGTGGCCATACCGGACGCGGGTAGCGGATAAGTTTGGAGGGAACCCGTTACCCGCGTCCGGTATGGACACTCGTATTAGATAACGTGTGTTTGTTAATGCCTCTGACCCGCTAGACATCCTGCTACCCTCTACCTCCTTATATAAATCCTCGGAAGGGAAAGCTTTATATAAGGAAATATTTTTTTAAGAATACCACCGTAAGAATCTTTCCGTGGTACAAAAACCTTTCCTAATATAAATCTTTCCCTTCCAAAGGATTTATATAAGATTTATATAAGGAAAGAAAATTTTCACTTTCTCCTTCCCACCCTCGAACCCTTAAATCCAAATTCCTTTCCTTGACAACGGAAGGAAGTTCCTCTCTCTTTTCGTCTCTCTCCTTCTACGTGATGTTTAGCAGTAACGAGCCGCTCGACGAGGCATCGTATATTCCGTTCCGGCGCGCGGTGAGGCGCTATCGGGCTGAGCCGGGACGGGGAAGACCATCGCCAACAAGCCTCCAGAGCGACAGTGATGGCTGGTGGAGCTGCTGATCCGTTCAAGGTCGAAAAGGGTCGTTTGTATGCACGAATCGCCCCGGCGCTGGACGCGTTTTCTACGTATTGAATAGAAGACCTCTTGGCATAAGAACAAGAGACCATAAGGCCTACACTAGGCACTGGGCCCGGGATGACAGAGTTTTCTATCTATTGAATAAAAGACCTCTTGACATAAGAACATAAAAATGGGGGAGACTGCAAGAGACCATAAGGCCTACACTAGGCACTGGGCTCGGGATGACAGTTTTTCATGTATTGCATAAAAGACCTCTTGGCATAAGAACATAAGAATGGGGGAAGCTGCAAGACACCATAAGGCCTACACTAGGGAGTGAGCCCGGGATAGAGAGTCTTCTATACATGGAGGAGACTGCAAGAGACCATAAGGCCTACACATGGAAGATCCATGCCCCTCACCACCTGTCATACCTATCCATAAAGTTATCTCATCTTCTTTTGAAACAACCAATTGTTCCAACGCTCACTACTACATGGTTACTAAGTCTATTCCATTCGTTAACAACCCTGCTGGTAAACCAGTTCTTGTCTATTTCCTTCTTCCTGTGGTGGAGGTTGAGGGTAGGTGTAAGTATGAAGAGCTAAAGAAGAATATACACAAGTGTGAGTTTATACGTGTGCACATATTCCATGTGTACATATTCATGCATTTAGTATATACATATCGATAAACATACACTCGTACCGATGTTGATAAATCTTCTATGATAATAAGACTTACGATTAAATACATTCAAATATTTTTTTCATATCTCTTAAGTAACTAGTAACTAGAGAAGTAACTAGTAATTAGTAACTAGAACACAGTTTCTTTCAACTTAAATTGAGTTTCCAGCCAGCATGGAAATTAGGTTTAAAAACCCTGTGTTTGAAGGAGTGGAAAGTTGATTATAAAGAGTACTGACATGACATCCACAAAGATTAGAAAAGATAAAAACTAAGATTTTCAAAAATACGGTAAGTCTTATCATTGCGGAAGTTTTGTGAATTCATATCATTATGGCTGAACTGGGCTGGAATAGTCCTGACGGGGCTGAAATGGGCTGAAACAGACTGAAATGGGCTAGAATGGATTGTAATAGGCTGGAATGGGCTCAAACGGTCTTGACAGGGCTGGAACGAACTGAACTGGACTGAAATGGTCTTGACAAGGCCCAGAATGGACTGCAGTGGTCTCGACAGGTCTGCAATGGACTGGAATGGGTTGGAATGGACTGATATGGTCTTCACAAGGCTAGAATGGACTGAAATTGGCTGGAATTGTTTTGACAGGACTGGAATAGGCTGAACTAGGCTGGAAGGGTCTGGACAGGGCTGGAATGGACTGGAATGGGCTTCTAGGCGATGAGGTCATCTAGGTCATGCCGGGCCTTCTTCACCCTCCACCCCCCACCAACACGTCATCATCGCAAAGCCATAAAGAAGTTTCGTCGCTCTCCTCCTCCTCCTCCTTCTCTTCTTCCTCCTTCTCCTCTTCTTCCTCCTGCTTTTCTTACTCCTTCTTCTCCTACTACTCTTTCTTCATCCTCTCCTTGTCCTGATCTTCTTTCCCCTTTCTCCTTCCCCTACTCCTCTTAGCTCTCCTTATTCTTCTTCTTCTTCTTCTCCTCCTCCTCCTCCTCCTCCTCCTCCTCCTCCTCCTACTCCTCCTCCTCCAGCTCTACTTCCCAGTTTCTGTGGTCCTACTACTCTTCTTTCTCCAATTCTTCTTCCCCCTTTCTCCTCTTCCTCCTCCTCCTCCTCCTCCTTCTCCTGAAGGTACTGAACAGCCATATAAGGACAAAAGTTCTGATGTTGTTCGTTTGTCCATGTAACTCCTTCTCCTTTGCCCCCCCTCCTCCTCGTCTTCTTCTTCTTCTTCCCCCTCCTCCTCCTCCTCCTCCTCCTCCTCCTCCTCCTCCTCCTCCTCCTCCTCCTCCTCCTCCTCCTCCCGTTTCGCGCTCTACCCAGCTAGCATATTCTTATTTCTTTCCCCCACCGCCAGACTCCTCCGCTGCGAACGGCTAACACGCCCAAGAGACCCATCTCGTTTAATGTATATCTCACTCACACCCACCCGCCACGCCCATAGAGGCTGCCCATCAATCATTAGTTTCAACTAGGGTGACCTACATTAACATTACAAATGAAACATGACACATGCAACATGAAACATTAAATATGAAACTTGCAACATTCAACATGCAATTTCAAACATGTAAATGAAACATGCAATATGAAACATAAAATGTAAAACAGAAAACATGCAGCATGAAGCACGAAACTGGAAAAATGCAATATGAAACACGAAACATAGAGAATGAAACATGAAACATCATAACGCTGATAGTAAAAGCAGTAGTTTATATGGAATTTTCTCCCATCAATTTTGCATGACATAGGGAACTACATAAGTGCAGAAATATATTAACAAATAGATATTCATTGATCGTTATTTTAGGTTTATAGATGTGAAACAGATTTCACAATACTTGCAGCAGGTCCTTGACAATATCTCGACAAACGCATACATACAAATTTCCTTTCAAACATGAAGCAATATATATGTGCACATAAACGTACATGCACACAATACATACATGACTGTAAATGTAAGTAAATGTGTGTACACAACTGGACGACATTCAGAATACGTCAGGACACTGATACCAGTTCACAATTCCTTTTCTCAAAAAGTCTGGACTAAGAGCTACGCGTGATTAAGATAAAAGTTGTCCTGGTACAGTATCTATCTTTACGATAGCCATTAAGGTTCTAGAAAAGGACAAGAACGATGTTGTAAAGGCGTTAATTTACTACAGAAGGAATATATCGTCGTCCATTTCTGTGGCGACATGACGTCACAGGGTCCTTGTAACAGTCTCACCTTCTATCTTTTGAGGCAAAGAACAGAAGAACATAAGAATGGAGGAGACTGCGGGAGACCATAAGGCCTACATTAGGCAGTTCCAAGTCCCTTACCACCTATCCCCAACCATAAAGTTATCTCATGTTCTCTTAAAACAACCAATTGTTTCAGCGCTTACTACATGGTTACTAGGACTATACCATTCGTTTTCCAATCTATTGGAGAACCAGTTCTCATCTATTTTCTTCTTAAACCTAAATTTGTCCAATTCAAACCTATTCCTATGAGTCCTACCATATTGTCTTAATATGATGACCTTGCCCGGTGGGGTAGTGGTGACGCGATGAGATGTCCCAAGGAGAACGGGGAACGGTTCCCCTCACTTCCTCCACCTCTATCGTCTTCTCAAGGACCATCACCAGCTCAATCCCGGACAATCCCGGCCAATCCCGGTCATCCAGACAAAGCCATCACTCCTGGAAGCAACACTAACAGCGAAATGGACAAAGTCATGCCCATCAGTATGACGACGTAACGGTGGCTATTACGCCTACTAGAGCAGGGGTCACCAAATTACGGTCCGGGGGCCAAATCCGGCCCGCGGGCCAAAATACGGCCCGCGGTGTCAACTCATCCGGCCCGCATCCACACTGTATATATAATCTATTACTACTATTTTCAATTATTATTTTCCTTAGACTTTTTGCTAAATAGATATGTGTGTTGTCTTTTTTTTTGTATTTTGTATTTTGTGTATTGGTGAATAGTGTATTCACTGTATTGAAAAAAATATATATTGTATGGCCCGCGCTCGTCATTTATTTATGTGGCACGTTGTAACAAAAGTTTGGTAACGCCTGTACTAGAGTAACTTTCAGAGTTACCATTACTAGCACAGCCGCCAACACAACAACATCTTCAAACACCATCACCGTCAGTTTCACTGTGTGTGTGTGTGTGTGTGATTCACCATGGTCACGGATCACGTGTTGGATTCGTGATCGACAGTTATTAACCTACCGGATGAGAGTTCAGATCTCGTATGACCGATCTATGAGTAATAATGTGACCTTACACGTACACACACACCCAACTCCCCGCCCACGAGAGTTGGAGTAACAACCCGCAGCGCAACGATACTGAAATTATTTCAGCCCTGGGCGGGATTCGAACCCGGACCACCGTAGTGGCAAGCGAGAACTCTGACCACTGCGCCACGAGGTTGTGTATGTGTGTGACCCTGAGCTTTCCCCCCTTTTACTATTTTTGCTATTTCACGTTACCGTAGTCAGGGTAAATTGTATACTCTACACTCTCCCAAGTACTCTCCCTTGTACTTCTCCTCCAATATCTCCTTCACCCTCACTCTCCCCTTCACCCTCACCTTCGAGACTCGAACCTGGATGAACCGACTCATTTCACTGAAATTTTACGCGGCAATTTTTGTTTGATATGAGATTGTTTGTGATTCGTGTTTACTAGCTGTATCATCTCCTAGGCGTCATTCAGTATTAAACTCTGCGGCTTAAAGTTCGAAAATTGGTTAACCCATTCAACTCCGATGACAAGATGTCTTGTCATTTGGTCAAATAAAACAAAAAATCATAAAACACCAAAATGTTTGATCAAACACCAGAAAATTGTGACGTCAGTCCTCGCTTCGCTCGCGAGCGAAGCGAGGACTGGCGTCATATTTTTCTGGTGTTTGATCAAACATTTTGGTGTTTTATGATTTTTTGTTTTATTTGACCAAATGACAAGACATCTTGTCATCGGAGTTGAATGGGTTAAATAAAATTTAATCAATAGGTCTCATCATCCATTGGGGGCGTCATACGCCAGGGAGCGCTTTGCTTCACTCCCACGCCGTCACCAGTCCCCTCCACGGTCTCTCCGAGGAGCAAGCTCTTATGCAGACACCCTTCCCATCCCACTCCAAACAACGCTGGCTAGGTTCGATCCACTTGCCATGACTTCTGTGGGCGTCCACTTCTTCGTCTCCCCCAACGTGGGTTGTCTCTTGTGGAGACAACGCTGAATAGGATCAACATCATCAGGGAAACGTGCCATATGATGCCCATATTACTCGGAGTGTACGAGGTATCGAACATATATACAGGGTCGTCCAAATGTAGGTGGAGAGTGAATGATAAAAAAATTTATGCTATAGATTGTCCCACTACTTTTGAACCACCCTGTATATCCCACAACAAGAGGCGACCCCACCAGAAACATTTCCGATACCTCGGGATGAATGCAAGCAGGATCTATAGGAGCCACATGTCTCTGGTACCCCTAGCGAACATCGCCAATACCACTAACACCCTCCCGGGGCCGTTCCTAACCCCATGCAGTGTGATTGGTCCTAATTACTTGAAAAGCCTTGAAGTAATTTCATTACGACCCCCTAGAATAGGGTGGGGATGTGTAGAGACACGGGAGAGTGGTAGGAGGAGAGGAGGAAGAGGAGGAGGACTAGGAGGAGGAAGAATGAGGAAAGGAAGGGGAGGCAGTAGTGGAAGAAGTATATTATGTGTGCGGGCGTTTTGGTGTGAAATAGGGCGGTAGGATCCAGTAGATTTGCCTGAGAACCTCGGATGAAATGCTCTTGGTTCCCCATGCATTTCTTGAAGAGAGAGAGAAAAAAAAAACGAGAGAGAAAGAGAGAGAAAGAGAGAGAAAGAGAGAGAGAGAGAGAGAGAGAGAGAGAAAGAGAGAGAGAGAGAGAGAGAGAGAAGGGAGGGGTTAGCGCTCTTTTCTTTCTTGCGCACTTAGACTCACCATAACATTATCTTTTTCTTTGTTTCTGGTATAGATTTTCTTTTCTTTATTTGTTTGCTTATTTATCTATCTAATCTCTCTCTCTGTCTCTCTCTCTTTCTCTTCAGGAACGGGGGAAGGTTCCGGAGAGAGTGCAATGACAAGTGAATAGCACTTGCAGAAACTATAATCTACGGATAAAAAAATTAATAAAAATTATGGCAAATCACACACACACACACACACACACACACACACACACACACCGGGAGGGAGTAGACTGGTGGGAAGACTCAAGAAGAAGTGGAGAGATGGAATTAGAGAAGCGACAGAAAGAAGAGGAGAGAACATGAGGGTAATTGAAGATGATGAAAATAAGATACAAAGATCGTCCCCGATGGAACCTTCGTGAGTCATCACAACTGACAGAGCAATTGGCCTACATGGAGTTCGGTGTGTGTGTGTGTGTGTGTGTGTGTGTGTGTGTGTGTGTGTGTGTGTGTGTGTGTGTGTGTGTGTGTGTGTGTGTGTGTGTGTGTGTCTGTGTGTGTGTGCGTGTGTGTATGTATATAAATAGCCCGTGAAGGGTCGTAATAATTCGCTCAATATGGCTCTTTTGAAAATATCTAAGATTAGTTTCAGATGATCCCATTCAGTTTGCTGAGCTTCAGGCAAGGCTGCTTGCTTGCTTGTCTGAAAGAAGACGAATCTTGTCGGGTCGTAGGAGCCCTTGCGCGTGCTTGTGAGTGACGTCATTAGTTATGTAAAGCGAGCTTAGGTGAGGCAAGGTTAAGTGACTTGTAGACGATGAGTGTAGGAGGATACTTGAAAATAAAAAAAATAAAAGAATAAATAAATAAATAAAGGGTAGTAGATCATGAGGATCATATCTGCGGCCGAAGCCGTCAACTTTGCCCTATGTGACTTGGGGACTACTGGGACAGGTCACAGTCACTGCAGGGATTCGAACCCACAACGATGCGAATGCGAAAGCGAGATGCTTCCGATGACGTCACCAGTGCACATAGACTCTGTTTACATGTATATCTGTCAGTATCACTTTAAGGAACTTTTTTTCTCCTCCCCCTTCTCCTCCTCCACACCCTTCCTATGATATATATTGTGATTATTCTTGCATGCGAACGTTACCATAACCATAACTTGCAAACCCCATTACCACTGGCTTTATCCTCTTTTAGCATGAAAAAAATACCTGGTTTCGCCATAGTTCCAACTTAGCCACTCTTCTGAAATTTGCTCCATATTTACAATAATAAACGGTTATGATGAAAAAAAAAAAATAGTGGAGAGCTTTTTTTTTCACTCACCGTAACAGCATCGCAGCTAGTTATAGTAACTATAATAACCCTGGTTAACGAATGCGTCCATCCAACTGAAGAAGTCAAGTGTAAACGAAGTTAATGACTTCAGGGCCTCCTGAATAAAAGAGATACATTTGACAGCCCGTACCGAAAGGGTTAAACAACATAGATTACAACAACTCCTTTGATAGCAGCCAAGTGCAGTGCACATAAGATCATACATGCATATACCAAAGGCTTTTCCCCCTTACACGGGGGGTAGCCAAAGATCATAAGATCATATGACATAAGAATGGAGGAGATTGCAAGAGACCATTAAGCCTTGGTCACACATTCAAGATTTTCGTCAAATGTTGTGAATTTTAAAACTTGGAAAACAATTTCGCTTACAGTATTCTAGAATTCCCTAAGTCTAGAATTGAACTATGAGTCTAGTATTCCTACAGCTTTTACTTCTTTTAATTTGTCGTTCAGCTTCTCAAGATATTACGCAAAGGTGATTTGACACTTCGAGATTCGAAAAATGAAAAAGAATGTAACCTATGTCGTTTCTACTTAAACGAACTCACTCAAGTCGCGCAGGAATCATAAGGCCTACACTAGGCAGTTCCATGTCCCTTACCACCTATCATCTCATCCATAAAGTTATCTAACCTTCTCTTAAAATAACCAATTGTCTCAGCGCTTACTATTTGGTTACTAAGTCTATTCCATTCGTTAACCACTCTGTCGATAAACCATTTCTTGCCTATTTCTTTCTTAAACTTGAATTTGTCTAATTTAAATCCATTACTACGAGTCTTCTGCCATGCTGTCTTAATATGATGACCTTGCCTGCTTCACCCTTGTTAAAGCCCTTGACCCATTTGAACACTTCTATTAGATCACCCCGAACTCTTCGTCTTTCCAGAGAGCGTAAGTTCATATCATCGTATGGTAATTTTCTAGCCTTTTGTGTCATTTTGGTTATTTTTTCAGGAAAGTACGTAGAACAGTCTTATCGACATTAGGGAATAAAGGAGAAATAATATCCGCCATGTAAGGTATTGATAATTTAGTCCTGTACAAGAGTGTACGTTCCACAGCCACGTGCACACACCATTTTCCCATACTTCCATTGATCAGATACACACACACGCACACTCTCTCTCTCTCGTGGCGCGGTGATAGAGTTCCTGACTGCCACTACGGCGGTCCGGGTTCGAATCCCGCCCAGGGCTGAAATAATTTAGTAACGCTGCGCTCCGGGTCGTTACTCCAACTCTCGTGGGCGGGGAGCTGATATGTGTGTGTGTGCGTGTAAGGTCATAGCATTAGCCATTGATCGGTCATATACGAGCTCTGAGCTCTCTTCCGGGAGGGAAATAACCGTCGATCACGAGTCTAACAGGCGACCAAAGACCATGGCGAATCACACACTGGATGAACTACAGTCATATAGTTATATATATAAAATAACAACAGAGACCAATAATTTATTGAAGTTTATATATATAAGGATGCTCATGGCTGAGCGGGTTAGAGCGTCACTGCTTGCGGCGGAGGTCAAGATGACGGCAGTTCGAGTTCTGCTGCCAGCGAGTTGGACCAAGGGCATGGTTCATTAGGTTACACATTACAAAGCCATCTGTAAGGGGAACCGTCTTAGCCTCCTGATAGGGGGAGTTTGCGACGTTAAACCGAATCATCATCAATCATGGAAGACGACACGATGAAGAATACTGAAAGTGTGTGTGTGTGTGTGTGTGTGTGTGTGTGTGTGTGTGTGTGTGTGTGTGTGTGTGTGTGTGTGTGTGTGTGTGTGTGATTCACCATGGTCTTGGATCACATGTTGGACTAGTGATCGACAGGTATTAACCTTCCGAATGAGTGTGTGTGCGTGTGTGTGTGTGTGTGTGTGTGTGTGTGTGTGTGTGTGTGTGTGTGTGTGTGTGTGTGTGTGTGTGTGTCTTTCTTGCTCTCTCCCTGTCTCTATCCCTCTCTCCCTCTCTATCATTCTCTGTCTCTCTCTCTTTCTCCCCCACCTCTATCTCTCTCTCTCTCTCTCTCTCTCTCTCTCTCTCTCTCTCTCTCTCTCTCTCTCTCTCTCTTCTGTCGACATGAAAGATATGCTCTCCAATCAATTTTCACAGAGAACCGTCTATCCCGAGTGCACAAAAATCTCCTAGAACACCATCAACAATGTTACGATTACATGCATTCCCCTTGCCTCTTATATCAATATTCAAATAACTGAGTATGTTTCAACAGTACAAAATGTTCAGTAATACATGTATACACGTTTGCAAATATTATAACATGCAAACACATCTACGCAAATATGTACATACACACGCACACACACACACACACACACACACACACACACACACACACACACACATACACACTCACACACACACACACACACACGCGCGCACACAAGTAATACTTGTTGGTCACGAGTCAAAAACATGATCCAAGACTGGCGAATCACATACACACACGCACACACACACACACACACACACACACACACACACACACACACACACACACACACACACACACACACACGCCAACGCACATACATTCACAAATATTCTATTACATACACACATGTGCTGACGTATGCAATTAGCCCGCACAAGCTTCTCAGTGATACAAAGCATTTACATGGAAACCTGGCTTCTAGTATGTCGTTCCTTCCCCCCAAAATTGCCGGGGAAAAAAGTCCCATTTTCCATAAAAGGGAACGAGCGTTCCGCGGATACCAGTTCCCCTCTTTCCCATGAACCCATTATCGACTTTGGGCTCAGTTGTGCAACCACTACACGGAGCTCCAACACCTTCTCCAACCGACAACACCCACCTTTGTCACACTTGTGTGAGTCTATCATCAACTCTTGGGTGAATACCATGCTGGTGGTTAAAAAAAAAAAAAAAAAAAAAAAAAAAAAAAAAAATATATATATATATATATATATATATATATATACACAATAACGTCGATATCTTCCCCTTACAGAAGGCTTTGACGGTGCCCCTTCCTGAGGACTGTGGCGTGGAATTGAAAGAATTATCCCCTTGGTCCAACTCGCTAGAGGCAAAGTTCGAACTTTCGTCACCTCAACCTCCACCGCAAGTAGAGGCGCTCTAACCCGTTCGGCCAGCGAGCATCTAAAAATAAATTGATAAAATAATGCTAGTCCCAGATTCGTTAACTACGGCTTCATCATTATTTCGATAAGTTTTATGGTCATTTGTGAATCTCTCGTCTTTCTAATTGGAGCTTACACACCCAGCTTGTTATTTCCAGTACATTAACCAAACGACGGTAACAAAACCCTACAGCTTATAGAAATCTTGCAATGATACGCGCTCACATAAACATACACACACACACGTATGAATTTCAGGCTAGATAAGTTGGAGAGTAATAGATGGGATCCAACGATCATTGCTCCTTTCGTGTATACTACAATTTGGTAAACACACACATACATACACACACACGTATGAATTTGAGTTTAGGTATGATAAATTGGGGAGTAGGAAACGGGACTCGACGAGCGTTGCCTCCTTTCCTGTATACTACAACTGGGTAAACACAATAAATTAATCGCGCACGCACGCACGCACACACACACACACACACACACACACACACACACACACACGACTCGGTGGCGCGGTTGGTAGAGCCCCAGACTGTCAGTATGGCGGTACCGACGGTACCTGGTTCGAATCCTGCCCAGGGCTGAAATTATTTCAGTATCGCTGCGCTTCGAGTCGTTACTCCAACACTTGTGGGCGGGGAGTTGGGTGTGTGTGTGTGTGCGTGTAAGGTCATAGCATTACCCATAGATCGGTCATACGAGCTCTGAGCTCTCTTCTGGGAGGGAAATAGCTGTCGATCACGAGTCCAACACGTGATCCTAAGACCAGGGTGAAAAAAGACAAAGGTGAATCACACACACACACACACACTATAACGGTGAATGACAAGCAAATCATTATAGATAGCCTCACACAAACTGCACATGTTGCGTACACTCAGGCCAGCGCAGAAGGTACGTAGAATCTACATAACCTTTATACTCCCAACCCTCATCTATGCTCCCCCTGTGTGGTCCTCTTTGCTCACTCTCGCAGAAAAACAACAACTGGAGAGAATACAGAAGAGGGTAGGCAAAATCATCCTGGGCCCTACCTACCACGACCATGACAACGCTCTAAGCAACTTAAATCTTCCAAGGCTGTCCCAGACATCGGGAGACACAAGGAAGTTTTCGGGAAGACCTACTGACTCTCCATCCTTACCGACAGCTCTTCCCACCTGGCACTCCCCCACCACGCCACGCAACAAGAAACAACAACAAACTTGTACTCATCGGAGCACTGGCTACTGACTGCTACAAGAACAACGCCATTGCGTCCATAAAAACAATATCAACTGAAAATAGTTTAGTCCTTAAATTAGCACAAACTGTGTACTGTCAGTGTATCACTGGATCACTGTTAACTTGATGAACAGATTATTATTATCGTTATTATCATCACAAACACACACACACAAGAAGTAAAATCCCTGAATCTAAGTATAGAAAATATTTAAGTTTCTACAATCAAAGTCATTCTTAAATGAAAGTGGCAGATGACGATAAGTATGTCCGGTGAATTTTTTTTATGATATTAGAGATTTTTTTTATTGGTGCAACGTTTCTTTAGAAATATCTAAACCACTTAATAACCATGACCAATAACGTGAAATATAGTCAATTCTGTTTTAGTCAAAAACAAAACATCTTTTCAACCTACGGGTAGAGCCAGACCTATTTGTTGTTTCCATCCCCAGCTAGATTTTATTCACGCGAATTTACCACAAATAGTCTATAAAGTGAAACACATTACATCACAGTTAAATGAAACAGGTTCAACACGACCAACACGACCATAAAAACGACAATCGCCATCCCCGACAGAATCGTCATGACCTCTACTCTACAGCTTTCATGAAAATCCCATCAATCCAAAAACCTGGAACTGGAATTACGTGATCAAGCCTGGAATTCAATCATGCACCATCATTCGCGGAAAAAAGTAATCAGCAACAAAACAGTTGTTCTCTTTTCTGCCTGTGTGTCCTACTGCGAGAAAAAAAAGGGCGACAAAAGCAGAGAATAAAGCAAATGAAGTTCATTATTTTCGAGCGATTACCGTCAATCCTGCCTGACAGACTTCTGTGGATTAAGTGACTGCGTCAAATGACAGTCACATTCAGGCACGAACGTGTAATCACGGTTGGCAGTTCAATCGCTTGGGAGCCTTTGGTAATAGACAGTCTCCTGTTGAGTCACAAGTATCAAAGACATTTCCAGTCACAATTTTAGGGGTGGAATACTGTATAACCAGTGATTAGAATATAAGGCCGCTCAGTAGCCCAATGGATACCGCGTTCGACTCACGAGCAGATGGTCGTGAGCTTGATTCCCGGCACCGACTGCGAGCTATGCCGCTTTGTCTCCCGACAGCCCTGGCCAGGCGGGGAGGCGACTCAACATCGGTCTAAAATCCCAACGGCTTGCCGCAACTGACTTGACTTTGTCCTACCATGGGTTTCTCACTTCCCACTGCGTGGGAAACGGTATGGCGAGTCTGGTGAGTAGGCAAAAATACACCGGGAGGCGCGTTGTTTCGCTTACATGCTGAAGTTATTCTCTTCAGTTCCCCGATCAAGCGTCCATGCAGGCACCCTTCCTATTCCAAAAAGGTCTCAGCAAGACTTATCCCTATATTTTGCTTTACTCCCTTTCGACATCTCATGACCATATAGCCGCGGCTGACATCCTCAAATTATAAGAACATAAGAATGGATGAGACTGCAAGAGACCATAAGGCCTACACTAGGTAGTTCCATGTTCCTTACCACCTGTCATCCCTATCCATGAAGTTACCTAATTTTTTAAACAGCCCCTTACTTTGTCGCACGAAAAAGTTGCTGGGTCTAAAGTCATACCAGTTATACCAGAAATTATACCACCAAAGCCCATGATTTTCAGAAAACATTTTGTTCCAGAATATAGACCAAGTATCATGTTATGAATCTTGGTAAGAATCACACAGATCTGTAAAAGATTCCTGAGAACCCAGTAATGCACCGAATCAAAGGTCCTCTAGAGATCAACACACATACATACATATATACATCTACCAACGGCTTTTTCTCCCTTACAAGGGAGGAAGCCAAAGACAAAGGCATAAATCCACTCCCACCCATTTCATTCCACATACTCCACTCCCATCCACCATCCCTCCTTCCCTGTTTTCTTGGTTCCTCCTGGATGACGGGTCATCCCTGCATCTGGCCCACTGCCCTGGGTCAGAAACAATGTAGCAAGACACAGCACATCCACAGCAAGGCCGCTTCATTTAATTCCCTCACCCCCCATCCCCAACCCACTCCCTTCTATGCATCACAGCATCATCCATACACAACCCTTTTCCACTCACCCCTATCTTATGTCTTCTCCATTCCTTCCTCAACAGACATTCCCCTCTTTCCCAATGCCCCTTTTACCCCATCCATCCATTTCATCCTTGATCGTCCCCTGAATGTAATACTGCGGTAATCTTTGCAGCCTTCCCAATCCCTCCCCTCCCCCTTTTTTTTCCAGACAAGGATGGTCATCCTTTTGATTCTACTCAGACGGTATCGGCGAGCCAAACGACAGATAGTATGCAGACCCTGAATCGTGGTCTTTGCTGTGGCATTAAGATGGAGGCGGCTACAAAAGATCATAAGGCCTAGACGAGGCAACTCAATGTCACTTAAGACTTTTCATCTCTATCCATAAAGTTATCTAACCCTTTCTTAAAACAATCAATCGTTTCAGCGCTCATTACATTGTTACAATTCCTTACTGACATTGTAGATGCCACCCGCCTTTCCACTCTTCAACTTACTCGCCATCTCTCTAACCTCATTCAGAGTTTTATCTTTCAGTGGATTGACAACCGTCACTTGAAAACGAACCATTGGAAGCTGGCCTCTCGGAGGGCCAGCCATTTATAACCGCTTGAGCTACCCGTCCCAATAAACCGAATATCCATCCTCGTCGGACAATAGCTTCCCATCAGCTGTTCGGACAGTACCCTCCTGGGCCGTATATTGAAGTGGAATTTCTTTAGAGCTCGTGAAGCAGGTCTGAGTTTATTTGCATGGATATGGCCCCTAACATCCTCAACAATCCCTATTTCAGGGTCCCGTAAGTTGTTCAGATCTTCAGCCAATCGTGTAGCACAAATTCATCTCTACATTACCAAGTGTTTCAAGCGATGTGACATTACTCACAGTAATGAATTTAGATTGAAAAAAAAAAGGAAATAGGCAAGAACTGATTTACAAATACTGTGGTCAACTAATAGAATAGACTTGGTGACCATCGAGTGAGCGTTGAAACTATCTCTTGTTTTAAGAAACAGTTAGACAATTTTATAGATTGGGATGACAGGTGGCAATGGACATGGATCTGCCTAGTGTAGACCTTATGGCCTCTTGCAGTCTCCTTCATTCTTATATTCTTACGTTCTCGAACTTAAACGCTCCCTGATGCACTTCTCAATCTCATGCGTGAAGATACTCCACAATTCTTCTGAATCCGCAAAAGCATGTAATATTTATAATGAGTTGGAAAGTGATACTACGTACTCCAGGGCATCTACATCGTCAATGAGCTTTCTGAAGGTAAAATCCTGATAGATTACCCTTCAGAACTTAAACATGTGTGCTGCAATCAGAGATCTAGGCTCTGTTATATGGGTCGTTGTGATAATGTCTGAGGTATTCAGGATTCTGTTTGAAAGGAATAACATGAGAAGCTCCATGAGCTGTGTCCATTAGCAATAATGAAGAAAAAAAAAAAAAAATTGACTGCACTACTTTTATATCCAGAATGACGATCTATCCGGAAACAGGAATATTTGCAGAAGCATTATTGAAATTGGTAATTCCAGGGATGAAAATAGACTTGGCATCCAGATTCAGGACGGAATGGAGGGAGGGAAGTCACGCCGATAATAATGAGCCCAAGGGAGAGGGGGGATTTGCCCTCAGTATGTAAGGACACTTTACCAGACAGCTGAATATTTCGGAGTAAGTTATGGGGTATTCTCAGGAAGTCTTCCATGTAATCGCTATGTCCCTTGTAATTGAATGGGCGCGCATTTGCCTGAGTATGGGCGTGTGTGTCCATGTGTGTGTGTGTGTGTGTGTGTGTGTGTGTGTGTGTGTGTGTGTGTGTGTGTGTGTGTGTGTCTATGTGTATGTGTGTGTGTTCTGATATATGTGTGTGTGTCCGTGTGTGTGTCTGTGTGCCCGTGTGTGTGTGTGTGTGTGTGTGTGTGTGTGTGTGTGTGTGTGTGTGTGTGTGTGTGTGTGTGTGTGTGTGTGTGTGTGTGTGATTCACCTTGGTCTTTGGATCACGTGTTGGACTCGTGATCGACTGCTATTTCCCTCCCGGAAGAGAGCTCAGAGCTCGTATGACCGAACTATGGGTAATGCTATGACCTTACACACACACCCAACTCCCTGCCCAATTAGAGTTGGAGTAACGACTCTAAGCGCAACGATACTGAAACATTTTTGGCCCTGGGCAGGATTCAAACCAGGTACCGCCGGTACCGCCGTACTGACAGTCTGGTACTCTACCAACTGTGTGTGTGTGTGTGTGTGTGTGTGTGTGTGTGTGTGTGTGTGTGTGTGTGTGTGTGTGTGTGTGTGTGTGTGTGTGTGTGTGTGTGTGTGTGTGTGTGCGTGTGTGTGTGAGATTACTCTATGTGCCTTCTAAAGGGATGTATCCATATTTTCTTTTAATTATATTTCAGTTTGCAAAGGCCACAGATGCTCTTCCGAATTTTTTTTTTGACAAAAAACGGAGAATTGTATAACAAATGGTTTTGTGTTACAACAATACAAGGAAAAACTAATTCTACAATGGTTTGTATGTATATGTTTGTCGATATGTAAATACTACACGCATAAATACGAGTATATGGAAACATGCGTGTTGACACACACAAGCGTATATTTTCCTTTAAACCTTCCCCCCCCACGTCCATCAAGGATGTAAACAAAGACAGGTTTACCAACAGAGTGGTTAACGAATGGAATAGACTTTGTAACTATATAGTGAGCGATGACACAATTGGTTGTTGTAAGAGAAGGTGAGATAACTTTATGGGCAGGGATGACAGTTGACAAGGGACTTGGAACTGTCTAGTGTAGGCCTTATAGTCTCTTGCATTCTCCTTTATTCTTATGTACTTATACCTCCTGTTCTCACTCTTCCCTCTCCCCTGCTTGTTTCCTCTACTTTGTATTTCGCATACACATGAATGTATAAAACTCTTTACATGGACAAAACTACTCCTAACAGTGGCATTATATGTGTGAATTGTCCAGGACTGCCGCAAGATTGAGGTTAAAAAAAAAAAAAAAAAAAAAAAAAAAAAAGGGGGGGGGGGTGAGGAAGCAAGCACTCCCGTACAGGTCTCTTTTTCAGGCGAATTCTTATCTGTGATCGTCGTTGGGAAGTGTGCGTCTAAGACCGTCTTCGGTGCGGACTGCATTCTGCGGATTTTCGTTCCCTCCCCCGGTCCCCAGTGTCTCTACTGCATAGACTTGTCCGCTTCCGTGCAAAGAGGTGGTGGTGGTGGTCTTCTTCTTCCCCTTCTTCTTCTTCTTCGTCTTCTTTTTCTTCTTTTTCCCTTCTTCTTCCTCTTCTTTTCCCCTTCTTCTTCTTCTTCTTCTTCCCCTTCTTCTTCTTCTTCTTCTTTTCCCCTTCTTCCTCTTCTTCTTCCCCTTCTTCTTCTTCTTCTTCCCCTTCTTCTTCTTCTTCCCCTTCTTCTTCTTCTTCCCCTTCTTCTTCTTCTTCTTCTTCTTCTCCTTCTTTTCCCCTTCTTCTTCTTCCTCCCCTTATTTTTCCTTTTCCTCTTCTTCTTCATCTTCATTCTTCATCATCATCATCATAATCTTCTTCTTGTGCTTTCTCTTGTTCCTCTTCTTCTCCTCATCCTTCTTCTTCATCTTCACCGTTTTCTTTTTCTTCGAGATAACTTTCTTCATCTTCTGCTTCATCATCATAATCATCTTCTACTTATTCTTATTCTTCTCCATCTCCTCTATCATCTCCTTCTTCTTCATCTTCACCATCTTTTTTTATTACAGTTTTCTTCTTCGTCTTCTTCTTTCTTTTCTTCTCATTCTTCTTGTTCTGCTTCTTCATCATCATCTACTTCTTCTCCATCTCCTCTATCTTCACCATCTTTTTTCTTTATTATAATTTTCTTCCTCCTCTTCTTTTTCTTCTCATTCTTCTTGTTCTGCTTCATCATCATCATCATCATCTTCTACTTCTTCTTCTTCTTCTCCATCTCCTTTATCTTCACCATCTTTTTTCTTTATTTTAATTTTCTACCTCTTCTTTTTCTTCCATTCTTCTTGTTCTGCTTCTTCATTATCGTCATCTTCTTCTACTTATTCTTCTGCTCCATCTCCTCTATCTCCTCCTTTATCTTTACCATCTTTTTTCTTTATTATAATTTTCTAACTCCTCTTTGTTTTCTTCTCATTCTTCTTGCTCTGCTTCTTCATCATCATCTTCTTCTACTTATTCTTCTTCTTTTCCCTCTCCTCCTTCTTCATCCTCTTACCCCTCACACATCCCCACCCATAAACCCTTCCGGCAGCTGTGCCTTCATGCAGTGAGAGCGCCGCCAGCCCCCGTCTCGTCCCCCTCCTCCTCTTCCTCCTCCTCCTCCTCCTCCTCCTCTTCGTCTGCGGCCGAAGCGTCCCCTCCTCCTGGCGTCTTCTTTGTCCTCCGCCTTCCGTCCGTGGCCGGGATGTCTTTTCAGCGTGGTTGTACCAGTGACATGAATGTCTTCCTTTATGGTAAGGTCATCATATTAAGACAACAGGGCAGAACTCGTAGTTATGTATTTATATTGGACAAAGTTAGACTTAAAAAGGAAATAACCAAGAACTTGTTTACCAACAGTGGTTAACGAATGGAATAGACTTGGTGACCATGTCGTGAGCGCTGAAACTACCGGCTGTTTTAAGAAAAGGTTAGACAAGTTTATGGATAAAGGTGACAGGTGGTGATGGATATGGATCTGGATAGTGTAGGCCCTATGGTCTCTTGCAGTCTACTTCATTCTTATGTTATTATGATGGTTGTCTTAGTCGTGGTCTCTGTGTAGATTGAAGTAGAGTTGGCGAATGGGATTGTTCATATTCACTTTTACTAAGTGGAATTGATGGGGATTTTGTTTGTGATCATTATATTTCTCACTCCCCACTTCTCTGTAGTGGGATTTTTTTTATATCCTAAATTCTTTCCTGTACGGAATTCAACTCTTAACATAATGATATCGTCTATATATAAAAATGTCCATTTGGCAAAAGTTCATATGTACCTTTTACCATTAAAGTTGAGAGTTCAGCGTTATTTATTCACTAATGCCTTTTTTTTTCTTTATTCCATTATATTATTCTGCCCCGAGGAAGGAAGTTAGACATAATATTATCATAATGCAATCTCGACATGATTTCATGATAACACATTAAAAATACTAGAATTTCATCTCGCAGCATTATGCGCATGGAAATTTTTAGTACGAGTATTCTAGACTAATTTTTTTTTTTTTTTTTTTTTTTTTTTTTTTTTTTTTTTTTTTTTTTTTGGGTCATAGGCTCTTCGTCACTTATGATGTATGGAGCCTCCCTCTACGTTGGTATAAAACAATGGTTCCCAAACTGTGGGGAAATTATCCCCTGTGGGTAATTTAACCAATTTTCGGGGGTAATGGAGGGGTGGCAGAAAAAAAGTTAAGAATTCTGAAAGTCAAGAAGCCAAGAATTCCTCAATTAGCTTCAATCATGCAACTCCATCCATCCCACTGATGTTCCCGAGATCTTTGGCAATAGTCATTAGAGATGCACAATGTTCAAACATAACAAATAACGAAAATATCTTCAGTGTTTTGATTTAGGAATATATATCAATGTTGACTACATTTTGTGAAAGGGGGTAACATGCTTAATATGACGTGATAAATGTTCAATGTTCAAACACAACAAATAACGAAAATATCTTCAGTGTTTTAATTTAGCCATATATATCAATGTTGACAACATTTTGTGAAAGGGGGTAACATGCTTAATGTTACGTGATAAATGTAAAATGTTCAAACACAACAAATAACGAAAATATCTTCAGTGTTTTAATTTAGGAATATATATCAATGTTGACAACATTTTGTGAAAGGGGGTAACATGCTTAATGTGACATGATAAATGTTCAATGTTCAAACACAACAAATAACGAAAATATCTTCAGATTTTAAATTTAGCCATATATATCAATGTTGACAACATTTTGTGAAAGGGGGTAACATGCTTAATGTTACGTGATAAATGTCCAATGTTCAAACACAGCAAATAACGAAAATATCTTCAGTGTTTTAATTCAGCCATACATATCAATGTTGACAACATTTTGTGAAAGGGGGTAACATGCTTAATGTGACGTGATAAATGTTCAATGTTCAAACACAACAAATAACGAAAATATCTTTAGTGTTTTAATTTAGCCATATATAACAATGTTGACAACATTTTGTGAAAGGGGGTAACATGCTTAATATGACGTGATAAATGTTCAATGTTCAAACACAACAAATAACGAAAATATCTTCAGTGTTTTAACTTAGCCATATATAACAATGTTGACAACATTTTGTGAAAGGGGGTAACATGCTTAATGTGCAGTGATATACTGGTAAACAAGCTAAATAAGTTTGAGGACAACTGACACAAGAGATTCTGCGTCTTGTTGAATTTCTCTCATTTAAATCTCAGGATGCTCGCTGTCCGAGCGGGTTAGAGCGTCGCTACGTGAGGCGTAGGTCGAGGTGACGGCAGTTTGAACCCTGGGCATGGTTAATTAAATTCCACGGTACAAAGTCCGCTGTAAGGGGCACCGTCCCAGCCTCCTGATAAGGGGAATTTCGCGACGTTAATCCGAATCATCAATCATCATAACCAATCGCAGATGCAACAATGATTGGGTGGGATTGGTCCATTCGTCGTGACTGGATCGGTGGCAGAATCGGGCTTCTGATTACTTCAGATATGACGTCACCACTCATTCCAAGGTCACGGAGGAGTGAAAAGGTCACGAAATAATACAAAAGTTCATATTTCATAAGAACATAAGAATGGAGGACACTGCAAGACCATAAGCCCTATACTAGACAGTTCCATGTCCCTTCCCATCTTTCATCCCCCTCCATAAAGTTATCTCATCTTTTCTTAATACAACTAATTGTTTCAGCGCCCACTACATGTTCACTAAGTCTATTCCATTCGCTAACCACTCTCTTTGGTTAACCAGTTCTTGTCGATTTCTTTTATTAAATCTAAATGTGTCCTAAACTTTTTTTCGACACTTATTTTGGGACAAAAATTTTCTGTTCTTATTGTAAGTGCCTGGAGACGACGACGTCCATCAAGGCCGTCGGCCATGATAACACCATTTTCCATTTCCGTTACCGTGACTTGCGAGGACAGCTCACTGCTCCTTCCTTGTTGAGGGTGGCGGCAGATCATGCGGGGTGTCCATAGTGTGCTAGGCGGGGGGGGGGGGTTGCTGCTCCCAAGGGAGGTGGGGGTGGGGGGCTCGTTGCATGCCAGCCGGTGGCTGCTCCTGAGGTTGTAGCGAAAAGGGGTGGGGGTGGGAGGGGTGCCACGGTGAGAAGGAAAGAGGTTTAGCGAGTTCGTCGCTTATTGGTGAGGTTAGAACTGAACTGACTTTACATGTTGCGAAGTTGATATATAAACCGCGTGGGCAGCACTCATGGTGTATAATTAGGGACTGGGTAAGGTCGGATCACGATGTCACAGACAGGCGTGTTCTCAGGTCGCAGCGCGTCCTTTCTAATGCCACGTGGTCAATTGTAGCACGTGATTCGTACAGGGGCAGGGGGGTGGTTCGTAGTATGCCAGGCGGCGGCTGAGGCGCCGAGCATAAATTACAGGGTCATCATGCTCAGGTGAACAGAAAGGAGGTTGAAAGTGGAGGAGAGAGAGGTTCGTTCACGGTTCCCCTCCTTGGAAAGAGTACCTGCCAACGACATGAGGCAATTGTAGTGCGTTTTGTTTGTGATGGGGCTATGTTTGTGATGGGGCTATGTTTGTGGTGGGGCTATTGCTTGGTAAAAGACGATTTTCTAGTTTTCTTACTTGTTTTCATCTATCTGTATGTATGTATGTATGTATGTATGTATGTATGTATGTATGTATGTATGTATGTATGTATGTATGTATATATATATATATGTATGTATGTATGTATGTATATGTATATGTATGTATATATATATATATATATATATATATATATATATATATATATATATATGAGACTTCGTCTGCTTCCTCCACCTTCAGTCTTATTTGTCATAATATAGTCAATATATATATATATATATATATATATATATATACATATATATATATATATATATATATATATATATATATGTATATACATTGTTGAGACATTCTGACAATATGAAATGGATGGGAAGAGGAAACACTGGAGTCTTTAATCCGATAAAGCTTGTGGCGAAGCTAGACAAGAATAAACTCGGATTAAGACTCCAGTCTTACCTCTTCCCATCCACTTTATATATACATATATATATATATATATATATATATATATATATATATATACACACACACACATATATATATATATATATATATATATATGTGTGTGTGTGTGTGTGTGTGTGTGTGTGTGTGTGTGTGTGTGTGTGTGTGTGTGTGTGTGTGTGTGTATGTGTCTATATAAGTATTTTTTCTTACTCTAGCATGTTTTCATAATACTTGTGATTTCGACAAACCTACGGCGAGGAGATAGGCGAGAAAATGAGAAGGATGGAAAGGAGGTAGAGGGAGAGGCGAAATAGAAGGGGGAGAAACAGGAGGGGGAGGAAGCATACATGGGGATAAGGAGGAGGATGTGGAGGAGGATGTGGAGGAGCAAAAGTATTTATGAGGATGAGTGAAGGTTAAAAGATTCTGGTGAGTGTGGATGTGTAGATGTGTGGATGTGTTTCAGTCTACATTATTAAACAGGCTAGAGTCACCGCCAACCTATTTGAGAAGTTTCACTTGTGTTAGTTAAACTCAGGGCAGTGGGCGTGATACAGGGGTGACCCGTCATCCACGAGGAGCTAAGATGAGAGAGGGAGAGAGAGAGAGAGAGAGAGAGAGAGAGAGAGAGAGAGAGAGAGAGAGAGAGAGAGAGAGAGAGAGAGAGAGAGAGAGAGAGACGACGGGGGAATTTAACGTCGGGAGACTTTGACGACTCCTTTTGGAGACTGAAGACTCCTTTGGGAGATTTTGAAGACTCCTTCGTAAATCCCGTGGAATTTCTACGGGTCCTGCTAGTTATTATTATTATCATTATCATTATTATTATTATTTTCAATATTGTAGCGCATAGCACGTGCATTACTCGGGCAAACACCAGGTAATCTTACTCAGCTAAGGGTATAGCCCTTAAGAACATAAAAATGGAGGAGACTGCAAGAGACCATAAGGCCTACACTAGGCAGTTCCATACCTATCACCACCTATCTTCCCCATCCACGAAATTATCTAATCCTTTTTTCGAACAAGCAATATTTTCAGTGCTCACTACATGGTTACCAAGTCTATTCTATTCGTTAACCACTCTATCAGTAAACCCGTTTTTGCCTATTTCCTTCCTAGGAAATAGGCAAAATTACTAGGAGTTCTACCCTGCTTTCTTAGTAGGATGACCTTTGAGAATGAAGCTTTGATGTTAAAAGAGAAACTGCTCGGCCTTGGGTTCTCCCTCTGTACGATAACACGTGGTTCCTGCCATAACGAAATAAATATAATGTAACGTTTACGGAACGAATCGCGAGTAGCAGCGATGTAATTCAAATCATCAAAACCGACCGTCACGAGCTTCGAAACGAAGTCCACTGAGCGTGAATCCTGCCCATTAACATTATCCCACACTGAACGTACAAAACGATGTTAGTATATGCATTAGGTTAACGACCGTTTTGTCCGTTCAGTGTGGCGTAACGGTACTGAGCGGCATTCGCGTTCAGTGGATCTGCGATCGAAACTCGCGACGGCCGGGTTTGATTATATATTTATATAAAGCAACTTGATAATGCAATTTTCATATTGATTTTGAGAATAAGGTACAAGTATAAGTATACTTGTACGTTACGGAATTCTTCTCCAGGACAACGAAAATAAAAGAAACAACAAAAAACAACAGCAGCAACGCAAAAACAAAAAAGAGTAAAATACGCTAAATGATAGTTTGAACCCGAAAGATAAAAAATCATAAAAAGGCGAAAAGGAAGTTTGAGAAACTGCGAGAAAGTCAGTGACCATGAGAAATGGATTTGAACTTAATGCATTTTTTTTTTTTTTTCGTCTCCGGGCTCCGTTCCATTTTCTTTCGTAGTCTTACCGAAATCCAACGGTTTTACATTTCTAGCATTGTGTCTTATCTAAACTTTGTTCTCAGTGTTTCTCGTTTCATAGCAAAAGTTAGTACTACTTGGTAATTGCTTTAAATATTTTTTATTCTTCTGGTACTCTTGTGCAAAATTTGTGCAAAATTTATTAGCGAATACAGTGTGTGAAGTTATAAGTTTCATTCACTTAATCTACGGCCCACGTGTGTGTGTGTGTGTGTGTGTGAGTGTGAGTGTGTGTGTGTATGTGTGTGTGTGTGTGTGTGTGTATATATATATATATATATATATATATATATATATATATATGTATGTATGTATACACAATTCCCACAGCAGTGAGCGTTGAAACAATCGGTTGCTTTAAGAGAAGATGAGATAACTTTATGGATAGGGATGACAGGTGGTAAGGGACATGGAACTGCCTAGTGTATGCCTTATCGTCTCCTACAGTCTCCTTTATTCTTATGTTCATATGAAAGTGTCTGAAGACCGTTTCCATCAGCCGTGGGTTCGTAATCGAAAGCGTGCTTAGCTTTGGGTTCGAATCCCGTAATTCTCTCAGATTCCCAGCGGTGACTGTTAGTCCCCTGCCCCAGCAGTCCAAACACATAGGGCAAAGGTGACGGCTTCGGCTGAAACTACTCAGCGCCTCCTGGCGTGAGCTCCTTACCTTCTCTTTCTTCAAGTTCCTCATTTAGGTCTTACTTCCCCCCCACCCTCCTTCCTACACTCTTTCCCTCTCTCTCCCTCCCTCCTTGATCCTTCCTTACATCGTTCTACAGTCGCGTCAAATGCAGTTAACAATCCGGACTAAAAAAAAAAAAAAAAAAAAAAAAAAAAAAAAAAAAAAAAAAAAAAAAAAAAAAAAAAAAAAAAAAAAAAAAAAAAAAAAAAAAAAAAATCCTCCCCTCCCCCCTTCTCCCAACCTCCCACCCCATCAACTTGAAAGGCTTTGTCCCCCATTAGTCACCCATCATAGCCCCCCTCCCTCACCTCTCTGATGCTTCTGTCCCTCCCAGTTAGGTTTAAGAAGGAAATAGGCATGGACTGGTTTACCAACGGAGCGGTTTACAAACAGATTAGACTTAGTAACAATATCGTGATCGCTGAAACAATTGGTTGTTTTAAAAGAAGATGAGATAACATTATGGATTAGGATGACAGGTGGCAAGGGACATGGAACTGCCTAGTGTAGGCCTTATGGTTGTTCCATATTGTTTTCTTAAAAGGTGTCGTTACACTAGGAATTTTTGGCTAGCATGATACTTCCTTTTGCTATTTCGTTTGAGTAGAAACGACTTTGATTACGATCTTTTGTTAATCAAATTTCCAGAGAAATAAATCTTGTCATATAGTGAAAAGCTGAATGACGAACTAAGAGACGTTAAACCTAGAATACGAATGTTAGACACTTTGTTTAGATGTTCCTACGGAAGTCTAGAATATTGCAGCCGAAGTCGCTTCTTCTCAAACGCAGTAGCAAAAGCCTAATGTGCCGCCACGTCAAGAATTTTTTGTCTTAACGAAATCTCTTTTTAGTTAGGTGGAAAAAGAAGAAGACACGGGTCTTGGTCCGAGTTTATTCCTGTTTCGTTTCTTCAGAGGAAAAAAACTAGAAAACTAAACCTTTGTCTTCTTTTTCCACCTTCCTCAATTTGTCATATCTCAAGAAATCTGCTTTTTCTTCTTGAATGTCAGTAACCAATATGGAAAAATTCACTGCATTCTACTTCTGGATCAACATTAAATCTGATTTTTCTTCTTGAAGATCAGTAACCAATATGGAAAAATTCACTGTATTCTACTTCTGGATCAACATTAAATCTGCTTTTTATTCTTGAAGATCAGTAACCAATATGGAAAAATTCACTGTATTCTACTTCTGGATCAACATTAAATCTGCTTTTTCTTCTTGAAGATCAGTAACCAATATGGAAAAATTCACTGTATTCTACTTCTGGATCAACATTAAATCTGCTTTTTCTTCTTGAAGATCAGTAACCAATATGGAAAAATTCACTGTATTCTACTTCTGGATCAACATTAAATCTGCTTTTTCTTCTTGAAGATCAGTAACCAATATGGAAAAATTCACTGTATTCTACTTCTCGATCAGCATTAAATCTGCTTTTTATTCTTGAAGATCAGTAACCAATATGGAAAAATTCACTGTATTCTACTTCTGGATCAACATTAAATCTGCTTTTTATTCTTGAAGATCAGAAACCAATATGGAAAAATTCACTGTATTCTACTTCTGGATTAAACATTAAATCTGCTTTTTCTTCTTGAAGATCAGTAACCAATATGGAAAAATTTACTGCATTCTACTTCTGGATCAACATTAAATCTGCTTTTTATTCTTGAAGATCAGTAACCAATATGGAAAAATTCACTGCATTCTACTTCTGGATCAACATTAAATCTGATTTTTCTTCTTGAAGATTAGTAACCAATATGGAAAAATTCACTGTATTCTACTTCTGGATCAACATTAAATCTGCTTTTTATTCTTGAAGATCAGTAACCAATATGGAAAAATTCACTGTATTCTACTTCTGGATCAACATTAAATCTGCTTTTTCTTCTTGAAGATCAGTAACCAATATGGAAAAATTCACTGCATTCTACTTCTGGATCAACATTAAATCTGCTTTTTCTTCTTGAAGATCAGTAACCAATATGGAAAAATTCACTGTATTCTACTTCTGGATCAACATTAAATCTGCTTTTTATTCTTGAAGATCAGTAACCAATATGGAAAAATTCACTGTATTCTACTTCTGGATCAACATTAAATCTGCTTTTTCTTCTTGAAGATCAGTAACCAATATGGAAAAATTCACTGTATTCTACTTCTGGATCAACATTAAATCTGCTTTTTCTTCTTGAAGATCAGTAACCAATATGGAAAAATTCACTGTATTCTACTTCTGGATCAACAATAAATCTGCTTTTTATTCTTGAAGATCAGTAACCAATATGGAAAAATTCACTGTATTCTACTTCTGGATTAAACATTAAATCTGCTTTTTCTTCTTGAAGATCAGTAACCAATATGGAAAAATTCACTGCATTCTACTCCTGGATCAAACATTCTACTGATATTAAAACAAACTACTTTATTCGTATTCATGGAATAAAAGACATTAACCGTCTATTACAAATATATCTTCGAGATTATTGGTCCCTTTTATAGTTAAAGAACAGTTTGCAATCGAATTGTACATCAATTTTTCTCCCACCCACCGTAAAAAAAAGGGGGCAGGATAGTATCAAGCTGAATTCACTGACCACGGTTCGAAGCTCGCGACGGCCGAGTTTGATTACTTACATAATGTAACATGATAATGAAATTCTGATACTGATTGCGAGACGGAAGTGTCACTAGGAATGGAAATGTACATCATGTTTAAAAAAATAAATAAATAAATAAATAAAATAAAAAGGAGACATACTCTTCCCACTTTTACATTTGGTGTCGCGCGAAAACTTCCTCACTCATGGTCTGGTCTGCATCATGTAACTGCGATCAGGCTAACGAATATGAACACTTATGACACATAAATCTCATGCTAATGGCCTCTTCCCCTTCATGGGGTAGCCTTTATTACCTCTGCTATTGTGGATATAGGATTAACGGCTCCAAGGTAGAGGCCGGTGGAAAAAAAAAATAATAAAAGGAAAAAAAAATCTGGCTCAAGAGATGTGAAAACAACCGATTTGTCTTTCACAACCAACACTTGCAATCTTTACATGTGTGTCTGTGTGTGTGTGTATTCACCTTGGTCTTTGGATCACGTACTGGACTCGTGATCGACAGCTATTTCCCTCCCGGAAGAGAGCTCAGAGCTCGTATGACCGATCTATGGGTAATGCACACACACACCCAACTCCCCGCCCACGAAAGTTGGAGTAACGACTCGAAGCGCAGCGATGCTGAAATTATTTCAGCCCGAGGCAGGATTCGAGCCCGGACCGCCGTCGAGTCGTGTGTGTGTGTGTGTGTGTGTGTGTGTGTGTGTGTGTAAATACGTGTGTGTGTGCGCTCACACACACGCATGTCTGCGCGTCCATGTATGTTCGTGACAACCTGCATGTGCGTTTGTCTAATTACTCATTCACATCAACCTGGTTTCTTTGATCTCTTTAATGGTTGGCGGATTTTTCAGAATCTTTGAATACCTGTTGCTTCCCGTGCCACGCCATCAGCCTTCCTCCGTGTCTCACCTGGAAAGAGTAAAAACAAGCCATTAAAAAAAAAAAAAAAAAAAAAAAAAAAGCTTAAGTAATTTTTCGCTGAATTCTGGATTTCTGTCTAATGTTGAGACATTCTTACAGGTTGACGTAAGTGGAGTAGGAAACACAGGAGTCTTAGTCTGAGTTTATTCCTGACTAGTTTCAAAGCATACCTGCGAAAGTAGTCAGGAATAAACTCAGAATAAGACGCCTGTGTTTCCTACTCCATTTACGTCATTTTTGTCTGAATTAACTCATCAACATGTAGTGCTCCTGGTGCTACAATGGCCAATGTCAAATCGTGTGTCTGAGGACATTAAGAATATATTATAAGGAGTAACGTTACGTACAGTTATACAACAGATTTTTTATTTTCTATTTACCGTAAAGGTGGAGAAATTACTTAGGGGATATATGTATATATATATACATATATATATATATATATATACATATATATATATATATATATATATATATATATATTAGCCTCTTCTTTCCTATCATTCCTGGTTAAAATGTTATCTGAATGAAATAAATTGTTCTATAAATATGGAAGGAGATACAAAAAGAAGCTAAGTCATGTAACATGTTCCTCCTCTTCTTCCTGCTCCCCCTCTTTCTCCTCTTCTTCCTACTCCTCTTCCTCCCCGTTTCTCTTCTTCCTCCTCCTGCTCTTCCCCTTTCTTTTCCTCCTTCTCCTCTTCCTGCCCTTATTCCTCCTCTCCCTCCTCCTGCTCTTCCCCTTTCTTTTCCTCCTTCTCCTTCTCCTCTTCCTCCTCCTCCTCCTGCTCCTCCCCTTTCTCTTCATGCTACTCTTATTAATGCTCTTGTTCCTCCTCCTCCTCCTCCTCCTCCTCCTCCTCCTCTTTCTCCTCCTTCTCCTCTTCCCCTTTCTGTTCCTGCTACTTCTATTAATGTTCTTGTTCGTCCTCCTCCTCTTCCCCTTGCTCCTCCTTCTTTTCTTCCTACTCCTATTACCCCTCCTCCTCCCCCTCTCCCGCTCTCTCCTCTTCCTCCTCCTGCTCTTCCCCTTTCTCTTCCTCCTGCTCCTCTTCCTGCCCTTGTTCCTCCTCCTCCCCCTCTCCCCTCTCTCCTCTTCCTCCTCCTGCTCTTCCCCTTTCTCTTCCTCCTGCTCCTCTTCCTGCTCTTGTTCCTCCTCCTCCCCATCTTCCTCCTCTTGTTCCTCCTTCTCCTCGTTTTCATCCTGTTGTAACTCCTGTTCATTCTTCTTCTGTGCTTCTTCCTCTTCTTCTTCCTTTTCTTCTTTTTGTTTTGTTTTATTACTCCCTTCCCCCCCTTGTACCTTAACTGCTCTCGCATTTGCATCTTCGCCGCCACCTTTGCCCTGAGTGCTTTGGGGACTGGTAACAAACAGTCACTGCTGGGAACAGGAAAGGAGTGCGGGATTCGAACCCAGAACAGAACGGGAGACCAGCACGCTTCCCATTACGCCGCCACGTTGCCAAGAAACAGAACATTTTTTCTATATATTTCAGAATTTCAGCTTCGACCACAGTGGGGTCTCGACCACTGAAACCAGCTTTCAGTCATGGATCCGTCCCCTGAAATGAATTTGATTTTCCTCAGCCAGAACAAAATGTATGAGGGGCGTCACGATGTTGACACGATTTAATAATTTTATTCTGGTTAATTGCGGTTGATTTTATTCAGCCGGGTACGGTTTCAGGTCTGAAAGGAGTGTGTGAAGGAATGAGTACAGGAGAGTGAGTGACATTTAGTTGTACATACATATACCAAGGCTTTTTCCCCCTTTCAAGGGAGGTAGCCAAAAAGGGAAAGGCATAAAAACACTCCCACCCATTTCATCCCTAAATACACTCCACACCCCTCCCACCCTCCCTCTCATCTGAGCACCTCCTGGATGACGGGTCATCCCTGCACCTTGCCCACCGCCCTGGGTCAGAAGCAGTGTCGCAAGACACAGCACATCCACAGCAAGGCCGCTTCATTTAATCGGCGACCCCCCCTCTCCGTCCCCCCTTGCATATAAGGAGAGGACGGGGAGAAATCCCTTCGGGCTGCGTCAAAATTTACTCACACATACTACATTTAGTTGTAATGTTGATTATTTAGGTGAAGGGCTGATTCTGACTCATATGTTCGCTATATTTTGATATATACATATTTTGGCTATTCTTGCCCCGTCACATAGTTCGCTATACCATTCTACACCACTGAAAGCTAAATGTTATCCTACTCTACCCAACTCCACTAAAAACAGTCACAAGTGCGCGCTAGCCTAGTGGATACCGTGTCGAATTCGTTAGCAGGCGGGGAGGTGACCCAACATCGGCAAAAAAAAAAAAAGCTTGCGTCAACTCACAAGTCTTTGCCCAATCAGGGGTTTCTCACTTCCCACTGAGTGGGAGTGGGATGGTAAGATTCATTGCCTTGGTCGTTTCTCAGCGGCACTGTACCGGGTACTGACTGTAAATTTTTTGTCCAGTCAATATCTTTAGGACTTTGGTAACCTCCCTACGGACCAGATCCACGCAGCTAATATCTACACAAAACAAATCGAGATCACTTCCTCGTGATATATTTCCCTGTGAAGTGTTTAGCCTACATTTAGATCACTTTTTTGAAAAGAGAATCGAAACTTTAATTACAAAAAAAAAAAAAGTGATTCAAAAACTTTTGGTGGTGACTGTACCTGATTCGGTTTAACGTCGCGAACTCCAACCTATCAGGAGGTTAATACGGTGTCCCTTACAGAGAAATTTATAGTGTGAAATTTAATAAACCATTCCCTTGGTCCAACTCGCCGGCGGCAATGCTCAAACTGCCGTCACCTCGATCTACGCCGCAAGTAGCGACGCTCTAACTCGGAAAATCGTCTTGTATCATAAAAGGAAATCTCAACATAGAAATAAATATCCTTGTGAGAGCTACCTTTCAAGATGTGCAAGATTTCTATTTTCTGCGATTAAGTGAATCAATAGTCAAGCACTTTCTGAAGTCCGGGGTCTTCAAAGGTTCATAACCAGAGTAGTCGCGAAAAATAATAAATAAATCAATAAATAGATAAATAAATAAATAATGATAAATATTAAACATATAAATAATACTAATTTGCAAAAATAAAAATATAAATAAAGAATAATAAATAAATAATAATAAATTAATAAATGAAATAATTCAAATAAATGGCAGGGATTACAGCATATTGCTTAGGTGTTTATCTAAATCAATAATAAACTTCGAACTGTACTAGATTGCACTGCCTCTGCAGGAAGTTTATTCCATTCACTAACTACACGGTCGGCGAAGTCGTTTCTACCCACTTCCAAATCAAATCTACTTCTTGACAGTTCGAGACCCTTATTTCTTGTCTGATTCTCATTTAGTGTGAAAACTGACGAAAATAAAGCCTCAACGTTCCACTGAACTTTCCACTAAACTCTCTCAAAGTTTCAGTGTCCCACGGGTGACGTCATTCAGATCCACTGCAGAGCCTCCCAGCCGCTTTTTCTCTCTCTCTTTTTTTTTTCTTTTAGTGATTTCTAATTTCCTTCCTTATTTTCTTATTATTTCCCTCCTATCCTTCCTTCTCTCCTTTTTTCCACCTATTCTCTCTCATTTCTTTCCTATTGTATTTCTTTCTTCCCTATTTTTTTTATCATTTCCCTCCTATCCTTCCTTCATTCTCTCCTTCTTTCCACCAATTCTCTCTCATTTCTTTCTACTATATCTGTTTTCACTTTCATTCTCTTTTTTTTCTTCTTCTTCTTTCCATTATTTTCTTCCTCCTATATTTCCTTCCTTGTGTCCTTTGTTCATTATCGCCTTCTTTCTACCCTTTGCTGCATTTTTTTTTCTTCAATTTTTTTTTCATTTTTTATTCCTCCTATCCTTCTTCCATTCTTTCATTTCTTCATTTTCTCCATCATTTTACCTTTTCTCTCCCATTTCTTTCTTACTGTATACTCTCTTCATTTCATCTTCTTTATTTCTCTTATTTTATTATTTACTTCCTCCTTTCCATACTTATTTCTCTTCTTCCTTTCTTCTTTCTTCCATTCTTCTTCCCTCCTTCCCTCTTTCCTACTTCCCTTCCCTTCCATTCTCCCTTTGTTTTTTCTTTTTTTCTTTGTTGCAGTCTTCTTCCTCCTTATTTCCTACTTTCCTTCCTTCCCTTCCATCCTTCCTACTTTTTCCTTCTTTCCTACTTACCTTCCTTCCCTTCCATCCTTCCTATTTTTGTCCATATTTCCTATTTTTTCATTTCTTCCCTTCCATGTTTCCTACTTTCCTTCCTTCCCTTCCATCCTTCCGTCCTTCCTTCAACCCCTCCTTCTCTCTTTCCCTCAACTCTGCTTCACTCTCGACTTCTCCTTCTCAATCTCATTGAGAGATCTGTCACATTAAACTTTATTTCTTTTAAGGAACTATTCGCCAAGCGTTACCCATTCATCCCATAATAATGAGGAACCTTTTCCCCACCGCCTTCGATTGAATCGCCCCATTCCTCGTCTTCTAATACCCCACCACCCCACCGCCATCCCCACCACCTGAACTAAACTTCCTTCACAGCCCAGATATATACCTTATATTAACTTCAAGGTAATCTGGCTCGTCTATGGTTTATTACAATAGGCTTCTTGGAACTCTCTCTTAAAAGATGTCTCCCTCTCTCTCTCTCTCTCTCTCTCTCTCTCTCTCTCTCTCTCTCTCTCTCTCTCTCTCTCTCTCCCTCCCTCCCTCTCTCTCTCTTATGTCAGTTTCCACCCCTTCCTCCAACCTCTCTCTCCCTCTCTCTCTCTCTCTCTCTCTCTCTCTCTCTCTCTCTCTCTCTCTCTCTCTCTCTCTCTCTCTCTCTCTCTCTCTCTCTTGTGTCAGTTTCCATGCCTCCCTCCAAACTCTCTCTCTCTCCCTCTCTCTCTCTCTGTCTCTCTGCCTACCTGTCTCTCTGTCTCTCTCTCAATTGCCTTCACTGTTTCCCACTGACATATTACAGACCCTCTTTGCATTTTATCCATCTCATCCTTCTCCTCCAGTTCTTCCTCCTTCTGCACTTCCTTTTCCTCTCCCTTTTTCTCCTCTATTTCTTGTTCTCCATTTTCTTTCAATTCCTCTTTCTTCTTTTCTTTCTCTTATTCCTCCTCCTACTCCCTCTCCTCTTGCTCTTTCTCTTCCTTCTCCTCTTCTTCTTCTTCTTCTTTCTCATACTCTTCCACTTCGGTTTTCTCACCCTCATCCTTGCTGTGAACGTACTGTGTCTTACTGCACTGCTTCTGACCCAGGGCAATGGGCGAGATCCAGGGATGACCCGTCATCCAGGAGGAGCCAAGAAAAGAGGGAGAGAAGGAGGGAGGGAGGGGTGGTGAATGGGAGTGGAGTGGGTGGGGATGAAATGGGTGGGAGTGGATTTATGCCTTTTGACTTTGGCTACCTCCCTTGAAAGGGGGAAAAAGCCCTTGGTAAATGTATGTATCTTCCTCTTTCTACTCCTTCTCCATTTCCTCCCTCTAATTCTCCCCTTCCATGACCTGGATGGAAATATAAAGTGTAAGTTATCCAAATTTGCAGACAATTCCAAAATGGCAAGCAAGATGATATCTATAACACAACAATAAGGTTCCCAAAGTAACTTGAGCACTTTATGCGAATGTGCGGAAAATTTCGAGATGTTTTTCAATATAGATAAATGTAAATTCATGATAAATGGGCTGAGAAATTTACCTTACGAAGAGAAGGCTTAGGCAACTTAACTTACACTCTCTGGAAAGATGCAGAATGCGAGGTGATCTAATAGAGGTGTTCAAGCGGATCAAAGGCTTTAACAAGGGTGATGGAAACAAGGTCATTATATTAAGACAACAGGGCAGAACTCGCAGTAATGGATTTGAATTGGACGAATTTAGATTTAAGATGGAAATAGGCAAGAATTGGCTTACTAATTGGGTGGTCAACGAATAGAATAGATTTAGTAGCCATGTAGTGAGCGCTGAAACTATCGGTTGTTTTAAGAAAAGGTTAGACTACTTTATGGATGAGGAAGACAGGTGGTAAAGAACATGGAACTACCTAGTGTACGCCTTATGGTCTCTTGCGGTCTCCTTCATTATTATGTTCTTATATTGGTAATAGTAACGTCGAGACCAATTATACTGTGATTGGTGTCCACTGGAGTGTGTAGAACAAAAGAGAGACCTTGGTGTTGTGATCTCAAACTAAGCAATGCTCGGAGGTAATTAGAACCGCAAATAAATTAATTGGATTTATAGGCACAGTTTTTGAATTTAGAAATGAAAAAATCATTCTTAATCTTTACAGTGCCCAAGTTAGATTTAACCTAGAATACTGGTATCCATGTTACAAGAAGTATAAAGAGAAGTTAGAAAGAGTGCAGCGTAGAGTAACAAAGCTCGTTCATAAGTTGCGGAACAAGGCGTACGAAGAGTGCTTTAAGTAAACTGAGTTTGTTTAGTCTCTCGACGCAGAGAATGAGAGATCTAACTGAGGTCTTCAAAATTGCCAAAGGTATTGAAAAATGTGGATCTGGAAAAATATTTTAAGATTGACATCTCCAACGCAACTAGGAGTAATGGGTGTTAAATTGTAGGAAAACAATTTCAAAACAGATGTAGCAAAGTACTTTCTCAACAATCGCTCTGTTAACATGTGAAATGGTCTACCATCAAACGTCATTGGTTGTTTCACTGTAGATCTATTCAGAAAACGTCTCAACATTTACTTAGCTACAAATCCCAAAGTAGAATTATTTACTTCTAACTAGATTAAATAAAAAATAGTAATAATAATATCAATGGTGGATTAGGCACCGAACTAACCATGTAAAGACCAATTGGTCTGTTGCTGTTCTTTTGTCCATGTAACTCTTTTTCTTCCTCCGCTATATTTTCCTCCTTCCTCTTTCTTTTCCTTCTCCTCCTCCTCATTTTCCTTTTCCCTTTTCTCCTCCCTTATAACCTCCTCCATCTTACTCCCCCCCTCGAAAAAGAAAATTTGCGATAAAACGAATTCAGCTCACGGACAAACAAACACATTCCCATTTTTCTTTTCTCTTTTCAATACTCGATGAAATAAATTTTTGATAACCAAAGTGAGATACTAAAAGCAATCGAATCGGAATAGATGAGTTATGGGATTAGTTTTTGGAAATAAAGAATCATTCATTTATCATCGCCAATTGTCATTCCATTAGAGTACATTCGCACATATTTCGTGCGTTCTAACGTTCAATTTTGTATTTATATCAATTTATAAAATCGATTCACTTCGAGGGTAGCACTGCAGAGATTGGTCAGTAGCTCCAATTCTCATAACCAGTCATACTAAACACCGAAAACTGCCGACAACTACCCAACAACTGCCGAATACTATCCAACAACCGCCCAACAACCGCCCGACAATCGCCGACAATAGCTGCCTGTCACCAAAACCCCAATTCATGTATATACCATACCTAACGTTTATCTAACTTTTATTGATATAAAGCCAATAACAAACTATTGTAAGGATTATTTCGAAGAGAGGTGTACTATGTGTTTTGTGTAGGCAACGATTTGTCGCCTATGTGCTTATTCACCCCAAAGTCGTTTCGTCATGTTGGTATATGGTGGGGGCCAATGAAACTAAGTATGAATGAATTAATAATTGTACAGCACTACATAAACAATACGTGCTCTCACTTTGGAGACGAGGCCAAGACTAACCGACGCCAAGCTTACTTAGCGCGGGAAAACATACACCAATCGCATAGTTCGATTACAAAAATTGCACACGTAAATATACAATGGCAATAATAACATTAATATACAATAATAAATATACAATACAACAATTACGTATGTATAATATACAAGGAATATTTAATGCTACCATTACAATGTAATATATATATATGTACATATACATATATATATATATATACATATATATATATATACATGTATACATACTTTTGCAGTATTTCACAAATGACACGTGAATATTTGAAGAAGAAAAAATAATGATAAACTGGTAAATAAGAGACGTAGTCCGAACGTTCGGACTACGTTTCTTATTTACCAGTGGGTTTTTTTCTGCAAAATACACACACACACACACACACACACACACATATATATATATATAATTCTAACGGGGACATATGTCCTACTGAGAGGTTGTGGGGTTAGAGGTAACATGTACATGTGGCAGTAGTCACAAGAAACACATGTCCTGGGTGGACAAATGTCATTGGGAGGATCTGTCCAAGGACACAGTTATCAGACATTTTTTCTCTTGTCATTTTATCTGATGTTCAAACGAGGTATCTCAGTAGATAACGTGTCGAACTCAGGATCAGGTGGTCGTGAGTTCGGTTCCTGAGACCCGCTGCGTGCTATGTCGCGTAGGTTTAGCCCTGACTGGTCGGGGGGGTGACAGTTCACCCAACATCAGAGAGAGAGAGAGAGAGAGAGAGAGAGAGAGAGAGAGAGAGAGAGAGAGAAGCGGCTTGCCACAACTGACAGGGCATTGCCCAACCAGGGGTTTCTCACTTCCCTCTGCGTGGAAGTAGGACGGTGAGTTATTCAAACAACCAACGTCCATCTGATGCGTTGGGTGTTTGTTGATAGCTCTAATGAATTCAGTCTGTCTCTTAATTGCATTTCAGTTTATCATACCCATCACAAAAACAATGTTTTTTTTTCAGATTTCCCCTTTTATAGAAAGAGAAAGAAAAGAAGAAGAAGGAGAGGAAGAAGACGAAGAAAAAGAAAATAATAATAATAATAACAATTATTATTATTATTATTATTATTATTATTATTATTATTATTACTATTATTATTATTATCTTTATTATTATTATTATTATTATTATTATTACTAATATTATTATTATTATTATTATTATTATTATCATTATTATTATTATTATTATTATTATTATTATTATTATCATTATTACTTTACTTTTTACAGGGCAGTGGACTAGGTGCAGGGATGACCCGTCATCCAGGAGGTGCTAAGATAAGAGGGAGGGTGGAGGGGTGTGGAGTGTATTCAGGGATGGAATGGGTGGGAATGATTTTATGCCTTTTCCTTTTTGGCTACCTCCCTTGTAAGGGGGAAAAAGCCCTGGTATATGTATTTATGTATTATTATTATTATTATTATTACTATTATTATTATTATCTTTATTATTATTATTATTATTATTATCATTACTAATATTATTATTACTATACATACATATACCAATGGATTTTTCCTCCTTACAAGTGAGGTAGCCAAAAAACAAAGGCATAGAAATCACTCCCACCCATTCCATCCCTATCACATTCCATCTCCTTCTACCCTCTTCTCTGACACTCTTAGCTTGGCACCTCCTGGATGACGGGTCATCCCTGCATCTTATCCACTGCCCTGGGTCAGAAGCAGTGTCGCTTGAAGAAGAAGAAATAAAGAGAAGAAAAAGAGGAGTGAAGGAAGTGTAAAGACAAGTTAAGAAAGATGAGAAGAAGGGATAAAATAATACGGGAAGTGGCAGAGAACCGGGAAAGAACAGGAGAGGATGAATGAGGTAAACTCTGCTGCTCTGCTCACATAGAGTTGGCTGTGTTGCGGGGTTGGGATTGTTGGGGAGGAGGAGGAGGAGGAGGAGGAGGAGGAGGAGGAGGAGGAGGAGGAGGAGGAGGAGGAGGAGGAGGAGGAGGAGGAGGAGGAAGGGGGGCATGGACAATTACATGCAGAGGGGTGGCGGAAAGACCCGTTGGAATTAGATGAACGCAGGGTTGGGTGAGGGTGGGTGCGAATGAATGGTGGGTGTGGGTGTGTGGGTGTGGGCGTGTGGGTGTGAGGGATTGGTAGGATGGTGGTGAAAATCCTTGAGAGTGAGAGGGAGAGAGAGACAGCGAGAGAGTGGGGGAAGTTAGGCAAGTTGAAAAGAAGACGAGGAGTGAAATATAGGGGAGGCTGCAAGAGACCATAAGGCCTACACTAGGCAGTCCTATGTCCACTACCACCTATCATCCCTATCCATAAAGTTATCTCATCTTCTCTCAATATTTTCAGGGCTCAGTACAAGGTTACTACGTCTATTCCATTCGTTAACCATTTCCTTTAGGAAAGGAAAGTAGGAAAGAAGGAAGGATGGAAGGGAAGGATGGAGGGAAGAAGAGTGTAAGAAACACAAGAAGAAAAGAAGAAAGGAAGGATCGAAGATGAAATAACAAAGTATGGACGAAGAAGGAAGTATGGAAGAAGGAAAAGAAAGAAGAAAGAAAAAAAAGACGGAGAGAAAATAAAAAGGAAATAACGAAGTATGAACAAGAGTAGTGGAATAAGAAAAATAAATAGGATAAAGTGAAAAGAATAAAGAATAAGAAAGAAATGAGAGAGATAAAGTGGAATGGAGGAGAGAATGAAGAAAGGATAGGAGAAAGAAAAAATAGATGAAGTAAAAAAAAAGAAGAAACATTTTGAAAAAAAAAAAAAGTAACGAGAGAAGCGGAGAGACGAGAAGGAGAAGGATGGATATAGTGAGTCAGGAGGAGGATAGAGATTGAATGGGCCACAGCAGGTAATTATTTATAGTTAATGGAGTTGAAATTGAATATCCGACCTGTTGGGAGATGAGGGTGAGCACTGTTCACATTGGAACGAATAGGAACGAATTCTGATGGTCTACTTTTTGGTCAGTTTCAATGTCCTCAGTCTGATAACTTCCAAGTTTCTTGAATAGATTATCACACTGGGCTTCCACGAGCTTCGCCAGCGACGATCGTTGAGAGTTCGTTTGAGTAAAAACGACTTCGGTTACAAAATTCTATTTTTCCAAATCTCCAAATACCAAAATTATCTTTCCGTTATATATAAAAAAGCTGAATGATGAACTAAGAGATTGTAAGCCTAACGTACTATTCAAATGTTCTTAGAAAAGTCTAGATTTCTGGAATCGAAGACATATTCTAGTTATTCATAGGGAGGTCGGAGGTAAGATGTCGGAGGAAAAATAGCCCGGTGTGATAACCCTTTTAGCGTGGATCAAGTGGGACACCTTTGAACTCCCAACTTTTGCGGAGTCCTCAAAACTACTCTTTACACAGACAAAACCCGTGGGATTCATACGAGTTTTAACATCTAAAAAAAAAAAAAAAAAATCTTGGTTTGCTTATGACTACACGGCATGTAAGCGTATCCTAACTTGACCGGACTGGGTTAGTATACTGTATTAAAAATGAAGCTACCGTTTCTCCCTAAATTTAATTTTCTCCTCAAACTACCGTTTTTATAATGATAACAATAATAATAAAAACAGAGAGAGAGATCCAGGGAAAATGAGATGCTACTGAAAACATTTCTCAAAAAAATCCAACGTCCTTTCTCTTCTCTCCCTTCCTTCTTTCCTTCGCATTGTTTTCCTTCCTGTCTTTCCTTTATCTTTTCCTCCTTCCCCACTTTATTTTTCGCATTCCTTCCCCCTTTCCTTCCTTCCTTCCTCCATTTCTTATTTCTTGACATTTTTCTTCCTTCCTTTTTTCCTTCCTGCTTTGTATCTCTTTCCTTCTTCCAATTCTTCCTTCTCTCCTTCCTCCCTCTTTTATTCTTAGCCTTCTGTTCTTCCTTTGCTTCTGCATTTCTTTCCTCTACTTCCTCCATACTTTTTTCCTTGTCTTACTTCCTTCATTCGTTCCTGCCTCTTTTCCTACTTTCCTTCCTTCCTACTGTACTTCTTTCCTTCCTTCAGTCCTTATTTTATTCCAGACTTTTTTTCCTTTCTTGTTTCTTTTCTTCCTTCCTCCTCCTACTTCCTCCTTCAGTCCTTCCTTCATTTCTGGTCTCCTCCTTCGTTTTTCCTTTTCTTCCTTCCTTTCTTCCTACCTTTCCTTCCTTCCTTTCCTTCCTTTCCTTCCTTTCTTCCCTTCCTTCTTTCCTTTATTCCTGGCTTCCTTCCTTCCTTTTCTTCCTTCTCTCATTCCTGTCTTTCTTCCTACTTTTCGTCCTCCTATACTTCCTTCAATCCTCCCTTTATCCTGGCTTCTTTCTCTCCTTCCTTCATTCCTTACTTCCTTTATTCCTCGCTTCCTTCTTTCATTTCTGTCTTTCTATCTTTCGTCCTCCTCTACTTCCTTCCTTCATTCCTTCAGTCCTCCCTTTATCTTGGTTTATTTCCTTCCTTCATTCCTTCCTTTCTTTCTTCCTTCTTCCCCTACTTTCTTCCTTCAGTCTTTCTTTCCTTCTTTTTTCTTCCTTCCTTCATTCCTGTCTTTCTTCCTACCTTCCTCCACTACGTCTTTCCTTCCTTCCTTCAATCCTTCCTTAATCCTGGCTTCTTTCTTTCCGTCCTTCAGTCCTTTATTTATACCTGGTTCCCTTCCTTCTTTTTCCTTATATTCCTTCTTTCATTCCTGCCTCTTTTCCTATCTTTCTTCCTTCCTCCTTTACTTCCTTCCTTCAGTTCTTCCTTAAATCTGGCTTTTTGTGTTTCTTACCTTCCGCGATGGACGGAGGTCAGACACAAATGCACTAGAATTGACCTTGAAGCAGATGGACTACGTGGACCCAGAAGTTTCCTTCTTGTCAACTTTACGTCCTTCGGATTTTTATTATTTTCTTATTATTCTATTTGTTTACTTATTATCTATTTATTTATTCCCCTCCTCCCCCTCCCCCATTTTGGGATGTGAGGCGCTTGCTCAAAAACCCCGCGTCCCACTAGGTTCATCCAAGCTTGTCCTTTGCTTAGACTCGAAACGCAATAATAACCAACAGCTATAACGTAAAAAAATTCTTTTTCCGGAGAATTTCTGAATACCTCGGTTTTTGCTCCAGGTCAAATTTGCTTCCTCCTCCTCCTACTCCACGAGAAATATTCAAATATACAAATATTAGCAGCTAACCGTTTTTATTCACTGATATTTCCAGGTATTTAAAGTGATGTCGAGAAAATATTTGTCCATTAATATTTACGTGCACAAATATAATACATGCTTCAATGATTGCTCATAGCGAGAGTAAACTTTATGAATTCTCAATTCAGCATTTTGCATACAAACTTGTATGATCAGGTAATCTAAAAGGTACAAAACATTAACTCTGTGAAGGGTGTCATATATTTATCTATTGTGTGTGTGTGTGTGTGTGTGTGTGTGTGTGTGTGTGTGTGTGTGTGTGTGTGTGTGTGTGTGTGTGTGTGTGTGTGTGCGTGTGTGTGTGTGTGTGTTTGTGTGTGTGCTTATGTGATTTTGAGAGATAAAAGATAATAAAAGAAAGATAAAGACAGATACCATTTACTACAGAAGTGTTAAAGACATAAGCGAGAATGTAACTAGCAAGATTGTCTATCAGTACCTGTCAAAGTAATATGGGGTCCATGACACAAATATATAATAGATTTATATGGTGTAGTGTATGATTGGGGGGGGGGTCGCCGATTAAGTGAAGCGGCCTTGCTGTGAATGTGGGAGTAAATACGTGCCTCTGAGTTGGCTACCTCCCTTGTAAGGGGGAAAAAGCTCTTGGTAGATAGATAGTATATGATGTCATTTATCTAATTTTAAAAGAAACACGCTTGTTTTAGCTTTATGAAGCGAAACGTTGTACTCATAAATTCTTCGACCTCAAATAGTGTTTCTTTTTAACAGACTTGTGGGCAACAGCTAATTACATACATGTATCTACTTATCTATTTTTATAATTATCATAACCAAAGAGCGATATAAACGCCCATAATTAACTAGTCTCTATGCCATTATAGCGTTAGCAGCCGTAACTAGTCTTTCTATCTATCTATATCATCATCAATTTCAATCAGCCACCACGAGTCCAGTGCTGAACAAAGGCCTCTTTCATAGCATTCCATGATTCACACGTCCGCGCCAACTTCTGCCACGCCACTCCTGCAAACTTCCCTATTTCGTCTCTACCTTCTGTCTGGTTTCCCTCTTCCACGCTTCCAGTCTCGCGGCGTCCACTCAGTAACACACTTGCTCCATCGCTCATCAGTCGTTCGCGCTAAGTTACCTGCCCAATTCCACTTCCTCTCTTTTACTACCTCTACAATATCTCTCTCTAGTCTGCTCTCTCACCCAACTTGCTCCATATACCAATGGGTTTGATCCCCTTATACGGGAGGTACCCAAGTCAATATCTTTTCCGCAACAACTAGTGAATAAAAAAAAAATGCTGAAAGCGCTTTAGCATACGGTCAAAATTATGCTATGAGGACATACAAGAGTGTTACTAAAAATTATGAAGCATACCAACGGCGCTCAGCACAAGTGTTTAAGCTCTGTCGTCTCTTTTTGATGTCTTTCGACCAAGATTGTGTACCACAACGAGAGTGGTAGCAAAGTCGAGAGCGAGAAACAGGAGACCAATCCAGAGATTTTTTTTTTTTTTTTTTTTTTTTTTACTGACAAGAGCTAATATGACATGGCTCATCTCTTCCTTATCTTCTTAAGTAAATTAATAAACGTTGAGACATTACAGCAAGTTGAGAAAGGTGGGGAAAGAAGACACGGGTCTAGCTTCGTGTTTGTTCCTCCGAAGAAACCTAAAGAGAAACCGATCAGGAATAAACTCGGACCTAGGACCGTGTCTTCTACTTTTTCCACCTTTTATAATAAACAAATAAACAAATTAATTAATTAATCAATACAATATAATAACGTCAACAAATATTCAACCGCTTCATTGATCAAGCTCTGAACAATATTGACTATCATATTGACATTGTGGAGTTACCAAAATTGACAAACAACACAAATTGAATGCGTTTCTGGAAATAGATAACGCAATTTCCATTTGCACAGCAAAGACAATGAGATGAACGAGAAAGTCCAATTCTATGATGACTCATAAAATGATCACATGTCATTAATTCAAATTCAAATGTAATCACATAATCATTATCATATAATTATGTGATAATGTGATAATTCAACACATAATCTGCTTAAAGCCTATCATATTGAATTCATCAATGTATATGAGAACTAAAATATATAAACAAGTACTTGCATTTTGGCATATTCGTATAAATAGCCCGGAAATTTTTGCACACACATATATACATATACACATACATATGCGCACGCGCACACACAAAGAAACAGTCAGGAACTGTATAATTACAAAGGATTACAAAGCCGGAGCATGTCTACCTTTTGGTCCATAACTAGGTCGGATGCGGAAAAAATATTATAATAATGATAAATAAAAAATAAATAAATAAATAAAAATTATCAATAAAAAATGAAAAATAAATATTATAACATAAATAATAAATCAAATAAATGCATAGGTATAGTTAAATAATAAACAAACCGGTAAATAGTAAATAATAATAAACTGCCAGATAACTAATAATAAATGAAAATCAAACAAATAATAATAAACAAATAATAACAAACAAATAAACAAATAACATAAAATAAATGACAGTCATTACAGCATCTTGCTTAGGTGTTTATCTAAACGAATCTTATCCATTTTTCCTTCTAATTAGACTAATGGCAACTCGCTCTCTTTCTCGATTCCCAGCAGTGACTGTTAGCTACCCGCCCTAACAGTCCCTAAAGCGCATATAGCACATAGGGCAAAGGTGACGGCTTCGGCCGCAGCAACTCAGCGCCTCCTGGCGTAGGTTCCTCGCTACTCCCACCAAACTGGCATCCAAATGATAATTACGATCTATGTCT
>NC_134784.1:32407137-32422137 GCF_046742065.1 Oratosquilla oratoria
AAATACATTGACAACTCTGAGAGCACAAAATGTAACATACTTTGGGTCAGATGTGACTTGTCCGAGATCCAGGCGCTGGACTTGTACGCTGCACGACACCAAACCAAAGCTCCCGTGGTTATTGTAATATAGATTGATTGGTACATTACTAAGGGTTTTATCACCCCAATTTATTACATAGACCCTATGGCTAAGATCCTCGGCCACAATGTGTGTGTGTGTATGTGTGTGGAGGGGAGGTTCCACTGTAGGTCGAGACGAGTGCAAACACAAAGACCTTAACTCTTTCCTTATGAAGTGAAAGGGAGGTGCTGGAAATATCTTGTTCTGGTTCCAAACAGAATGTTTTATTCAGTCACATGTAGTATTTTTCGTAAGAAAGGTGATACAATAACAGAGAAACCTGAGAGAAGGTGGGTGGTCACTGTTGATTGAAGTAAAAGCAAACACAAAATTCTTGACCCTTTCCTTATGAAAAGAAGATGAGGTCAGGAAACCTACTCTCTTGGTCGAATTCTTGGCAGACAATTTCATTCACTTGTGTTTGATCCCCTCAGTGGCAAAGGGGACACAGATACAGAGACGAATAAGAAGACTAAATCTTCCAAAGTAGGAAAAAATGACGCCATTGTACAAAACAGAAACAACAGATAGTGTCAAGAAAGAAAAAAATACGAGGTACTCCAGTGCAACATTATAATGGACTGCTCCACCTAGATAAAGGTTATGATGTTCCATATGCATCTTCCATTATGTTGATGACAACAATTTCTTTCGTGTTATGACCTTTCAAGCATATCTTCCCATAAATTTGACCTCTGAAGGTCTCTCAAGATCAAAGGTCTTTGCACCTAGTGAAAAGGCCAATGTACGACTTCCTACAGTAAATGTAGTTAAATATATATCTTACACTTCCACTGACTGTCTTTATCTACATTCTTACATACATACATACATACATACATATACAAGGGAGGTAGCCACAAAGGAAAAGGCATAAAATCATTCCCACCCATTCCATCCCTGAATACACTCCACACCCCTCCATCCTCCCTCTTATCTTAAAAACAATAATAACTGATATATAATAGAACCACTATCTTATTCTATCTATCTATATACCAAGAGTTTTTATTTTTCCCCCTTATAAGTGAGGTAGCCAAATCAAAAGCACCTACCTACTCCTACCCATTCCAACAACCACTATCTAATCCTGAAAAATTTAAGCCAATTATCTCAGTTATTCTGTCATGTTCATTGCTAACAAATGGACAAGGTAATTACCTCTGGCAAAAGAGAATTCTTAGGTCTTTAGTTAACAACACCTCGGGACTCGGCTGGTTGCCAAGGGCAACAGACAGTGATGGCGTAGACAAAAATATCCAGAGCCGAATAGTCTTTCTGTAGACATGAGGAATATCGACTTCTGTTCCCTTAAATTTACACCAGAGGTTATTCTTATACTCACATTTACTTTTAGGCCCCAGAAGTTAGATAACAATATCAACCTTGAGAGGAAGTATGACTTTTGATTATAATCTAAACTTATACTTCCTCTCAAGGTAAATGCGTATGTATATAATATTATACACACTTGCACACACGTGTGTATATGCATACGGTGCATGTGCGTGCGCGCATACTTTATATACATACATATATATATATATATATATATATATATATTATATATATATATATATATATATATATATATATATTATGTGTGTGTGTGTGTGTGTGTGTGTGTGTGTGTGTGTGTGTGTGTGTGTGTGTGTGTGTGTGTGTGTGTGTGTGTGTACACATACATATGTATCCGTGCTTTGACAAGCCTTTGGACTGTAAAAAGCTAAACAATCCCAAAACAGCAGGCATTTAAAAGTAATAAAGTGAGAAGGAATAAACACCAGATGAGTAAACCAGGCCAACACCTGTAGACGGAGACCGTATCAGAAGAAACATGAGCGACCTCATAGAACACGATGTCCAACTCCGACGCCACACTTCTATAGCCAAATAGCCAACACTTCTTACTGTGTCACATGAGTGTACATGAGTGTGTTCTAAGTGCACTCGAATGTCGTAGCTTTTACCTGCTATAGTCACCCTTTAGTACAAGCTTTACATATAATTCTCGTATATGTATACAAGAACTAAATTAACATATTGTGTAAAAGGGTGACAACAGCAGGTAAAAGCTGCGACATTCGGGTACACTTAGAAGACACTAAGGTACCCTCATAGGACACCTTAAGAAGTGTTGGCTGCACCTCATAGGAGACGAGGTCTCCCGCTTATCCAAAGGCGTCTTTTTTCCCGTAGTTTGCGGGGCTGGCACCTGCCCGGATCTCAACCTTAGAAGTGGTCAGGGACAGTTCTAACATGAACGCAGGAGACGGTGTTCGCAATATGGCACTGCAGTGACGATCCCCGGAGGATTCTGAGGTTACCTCTGGTACGAGGTGAGCAGCGGTATGGGGGCCATTACTCAAGAATGGATGCCCTTCCTAACCTCTGCGCTGTGGCCAGGATTCAAACATACGCCCGAAATCCCCACGAGGTTATCGAACACGCGTAGCTACCAATGAACCAAGGCAGACCACCACTGAAGGCGTCGAAAGGTGACCATGGAGCGGGGGCGGAGCTTCCAGAGATTAAACACGAGAAAGGCTGGAAAGGAGGACCGGCCGCGGAAAACGAACGGGATGGGACCGCGCTGGAACATCATTCTAAATCCCTCCAGGAATACAGAACCCGAAGGCGAAGGAAAAACGGCTGAGGAGATACCAGGTTTAGACATAGGAAGTGAGTAGGCAAGAATTGGTTTACCTACACAGTGGTTAACGAGTGGAATAGACTTAGTAACCATCTAGTGAGCGCTGGAGCAATTGGTTGTTTTAAGAGAAGGTTAGGTAACTTTATGGATGGAGATGACAGGTGGTAAGGGACATGGGACTGCCTAGTGTAGGCCTTTGGGTCTCTTGTTCTTTAGGAGATTATTTCATTACTTCCCGTGTTTTTTCCCATTCATCAGCTTTAATGTGATATTTCTATACATGAAAATCAGCGTGTATTCCTTTGTAGAGTTGGAAACACACGTACACATGAGTTCATATGCATGTACACAAACACACACACACACACACACACAGGTTACATCTTTAAGCCACCCTTGAGCTCCCAACTGTGTGTGTGTGTGTGTGTGTGTGTGTGTGTGTGTGTGTGTGTGTGTGTGTGTGTGTGTGTGTGTGTGTGTGTGTGTGTGTGTGTGTGTGTATGCTTATGTGTGTATCCCGAGTCCGTGTGTGTATGTTTGTACACACGTGCAATTAAATGATAAATGATAAACACACCATTTATGAGAAGAGTAAATACTTCCTTACCCACATGAGTTCACCTTGGCTATGCATCGAATGAGTCTGGTTAGCAAGTGAGTAGCTGTTGCAGCCCAGAGCAACTGGATCAAACGGACACGTCATAGTCGCAATGGAACATGAATTCTCCATTAGTGATGCACAAGGGACACTGTGATGCAGTGTTGCGAATTAAGGCCTCCGGTCCGCAGGCGGTGAGTGAAATACGATTCTGCGCCAACTCCGGGGGGCTGGAACTGTGTTTAAAGGCAGTGCCACATATTGTTTAAATTCTGTTGGATTAATGTTTAGAAAATATTTTGTGAAAAAAATTGGGTTCACTTTGATCTACTCTCACGAGTGTTCGCGCATAATTTTTTTTTTTTTTTTTTTTTTTTTTTACTTCCGACATGTGATAAGGTAAGGTTAGGTTAGGTTAGGTTACATCAGGCTAGGTTAAGTTAGGTTAGGTTAATTTATGTTAGATTAAGCTAGATTAGGTTAGGTTAGGCTAGGCTAGGTTAGGCTAGGTAAGGTTAGATAAGGTTAGGTTATACTAGATTAGGTTAGTTTAGGTTAGGTTAGATTAGGTTAGGTTATGTCAGGTTGTTAGATTAGGTTAGGTTAGGTAGGTTAGGCTACGTTAGTTTAGATTAGGTTGCGTTAGGTTACATTAGGTTAGGTTAGGTTAGGTTTGGTTAGGTTAGGTTAGGCTAAGTTAGATTAGGTTATATAAGATTAAGTTAGGTTAGGTTAGGTTAGGTTAGGTTAGATTAGGTTACGATAGGTTAGGCTAAGTTAGATTAGGTTATATAAGATTAGGTTAGGTTAGATTAGGTTGAGTTAGACTGTGTTATATTACGTTACGTTACATTAAGTTTAGTTTAGTCATTCTTTTGGTTTAATTTAACAAAACAATGGCAGCACCTTTAGATTTGCATTTGTCGTAAAACATAATTAACAAATTAATTTCCTTTGTATTCGGGATCAGACTTTCTTTGGACATGAAACTACAGAGAAGTTAAAGTAAGTAGAAGATTAAATCAGTAGGGCCGCTATCTGAAGTGTGTGTGCGTGTGTGTAAATGCGTATATATATGTATGTATTCACCTTGGTCTTTGGATCACGTGCTGGACCCGTGAACGACAGCTATTTCCCTCCCGCAAGAGAGCACAGAGCTCATACGACCGATCTATGGGTAATGCTGTGACCTTACACGCACACACACACACACACAACTCTCCGCCCACGAGAGTTGGAGTAACGACTCGAAGTGTAGCGATACTGAAATTATTTCAGCCCTGGGCGGGATTCGAACCCGGACCGCCGTAGTGACAGTCAGGTACTCTACCAACCGCGCCACGTGTGTGTGTGTGTGTGTGTGTGTGTGTGTGTGTGTGTGTGTGTGTGTGTGTGTGTGTGTGTGTGTGTGTGTGTGTGTGTGTGTGTGTGTGTGTGTGTGTGTGTGTGTGTGTGTGTGTTTGCCTAATTGTAGTACACAGCAAAAGAGCTACGCTCGTTGGGTCCCGTCTCCTATTCTCTAATTTTCTAAATACACTTAGACTGAAATTCGTGTACAGTTCCAACTTAATCTATATCCTTGATTTCCAATTATCATATCTAATAGTGTGTGTGATTCACCGCGGTCTTGGATTACGTGTTGGACTCGTGATCGACAGCTATTTCCCCGTTCGGAAGAGAGATCAGAGCTCATGTAAGTATGTATCTATGTGTGTGTGTATGTGTGTGTGTGTGTGTGTGTGTGTGTGTGTGTGTGTGTGTGTGTGTGTGTGTGTGTGTGTGTGTGTGTGTATGTGTGTGTGTGTGCGTGTGTGTGTATGTGTGTGTGCATTGCGGAGGCCATACAGAAGAAAGTGGAAGAAAGAAAAAAGTTAGACGAGTACAAATGGAGAAAAGAAAAAGAAAAAGATGAAATATAGAAAGGAGACAGGATAAGTGGAAACAGATAAAAAAAATATGGACACTAAAACAGGAATGTGTGTGAACAAATCAAGGTTCACTCACAATGAGTTTAGAGCGTCGCTGCTTGCGGCGGAGGTCGAGGTGACGGCAGTTCGAATCCCGTCGCCGGCGAGTTGGACCAAGAGCATGGTTCATTATATTATACACTACAAAGTCCTCTGTAAGGGGTACCGTCCTAGCCTCCTGATAGCGGGAGTCCATCGTCAACCTTACGTCTGCTTCACACTGGGCAGATTACCGTCAACTTTTGTGACTTTGAACATCTACAGGAAAACTTTGGTCACAGTATTCTAGACTTTCCCTAAGCATATATTTCAACTTTTTTAGCTTTTGTTAAGCTTCATCCTTTCTTACATTGCCGTTCAATTTCTCAGTCTATAACGCAAAGGTAAAATTGACATTTGGATATTGGAAAAAGGATACGATTGTAACTGAAGTCGTTTGTACTCAAACGAACTCACAAAAGTCGAGGGAAAATCTGCCCAATGTGAAGCGGACCTGAATTAGCTTTATCCCATCAACGTGCACTAGTGGCGTAAACGGAAGCGTGCTGGTCTCGCATTTGCTTGGCCGTGGGTTCGAGTCCCGCGCTCCTCTCCGATTCCCAGCAGAGGGGCGTAACCGGAACACGCCAGTCTCGCATTCACTTGTGGGTTCGAATCCCGCACTTCTTTTCCCATTCTCAGCAGTGACTAGTTACCTGCCTGAACAGACCCTAAAGCTCATAATACGCCAAAGGTCACGGCTTCGGCCGCAGTTACACAGCGCCTCCTGGCGTAGGCCCATAATTCTATCAGCTTAATACAGGGAGGAAAAGAGAGGAAAAAATAATTCAGTGTTTTCAAAAAGAGATTGAAAACACACCTCTTTGCTGAATGCTATGATTTGCGGACAAAAACCATCGAGAACAACTACTAATGTTGAGTTGACATCACCGGTTAGGTTAGATTAGGTTAGGTTATGTCAGGTTGTTAGATTAGGTTAGGTTAGGTTGGTTAGGCTACGTTAGTTTAGATTAGGTTGCAATGGTTTAGATTAGGTTAGGTTAGGTTTGGTTAGGTTAGGCTAAGTTAGATTATGTTATATGATATTAGATTAGGTTAGGTTAGGTTGGTTAGGCTACGTTAGTTTAGATTAGGTTGCGTTAGTTTAGATTCGGTTAGGTTAGGTTTGGTTAGGTTAGGCTAAGTTAGATTAGGTTATATGATATTAGATTAGGTTAGGTTAGATTAGGTTAAGATAGGTTAGGCTAAGTTAGATTAGGTTATATAAGATTAGGTTAGGTTAGGTTAGGTTACGAGTCCCTTCTCTTAGGGAGATTTAGGCCAGAAGAAGACTACAGGTAACAGGTAACTGAGCAGAAAGGAAGGAGTTGAAGACTACAGGTAACAGGTAACTGAGCACAAAGGAAGGAGTTGAAGTAGTGAAGAGAACCCAGGAGTCAATAATGAAGAAGAAGTTGGAAGAAGAGGGACAGGAAATAGACAGAAGGGGAACCTGGAAAGGACAGAAGACAAATGGCCCCATGGACAGACCAGATAATGTGGAAGATGGTAGACAGGTCCATCTGGAAATACAGGGTGCCCATAAAGTCAGGAGAAATATACACATAAAAGAAATATCATTTAGATGTACCCCTAAGGAATGTGTTGTAATATCTGCCATTTATTTTATTCTATATAACTGACTTATCATTATCTATCTATCTATTATTTTCTATTTTTCTTGTAAATGATTATTATGTTTGATTATTATTTACCATGATCTATTTATCATATTCATTTATCTATCTACTTATGGACCAAAAGGTCACTTTTTGTAATCTAATGTGGAATAGCCTCCTTGTTCACCCGACCTCAGCCTAGTTGACAAGGGGCTAGTTTAGTAGCCGCTAGTACTAGCGACTTGTGCACTACCCCTCTACTTGCCCAGTGTGAACGGAAAGTTAGTCAACTTGCCTCCATTCTATCCTAGTGTCAACACTTACTTGCCGGGTTAGGATATCGTTACTTGCGGCGAAGGTCGAGATGGCGGTTCGAATCCTGCCACCGGCGAAGTTGAACCAAGGGTATGGTTCATTAAATTCCACGCCAGAAGGTTCCCAGTAAGGGGCACCGTCCTAGCCTCCTGATAGGGGGGAGTTTGTGACGTTAAACCATCATCATCATCATCATCATCATCATCATCATCACTAGCGGCTACTAAACTAGCCCCGCCTCAACGAGGCAGCTCATATGACTGATTTCTTTTTTTTCTGGGGCGAGTCAAACGAGAACGATTATTCAACGAAAATTCAAAGATACGAGACATCTGAGGGAACTTCTGTTTGTCCAGACTTTTGGGATACCCTGTATATCCCAAACACCCAACATACGTTGGATTGGCCTTTAGTCTTAACAAGCTTTTGATCATTTTTCTAATCTCAGGATTTCAATGACACGCCTAGATGATATAGTTTGATAAATCACTTTTAAGCTAAAACGATTTGCATTGTCGCTTTGATATGTGGGAAATATAGCAATTAGTTGAATGCCACACTGCGTTGTAAGAGTTCTATTGCCAAACTCCAGACCATGGCTACACGGTGGGAAGTGAGAAACCTCTGGTAGGGCTAGGCCTGTCAGTTGCGGCAAGCCGCTGGATTTTTTTTAGGCCGATTTTGGGTCGCCTCCCCGCCTGGCCAGGACTTTCGGGAACCAACGCGACAAATCCTGCAGTGGGTCCCGAGAATCGAACTTAAGACAACCTGGTCAGGATTTCTATACGTTATCCAGTGGGCCACCATTCGGCCCAAAAATACGCTATGAAGGTATAGAGTCGATCCTGGTAATCAAAGGGTTTCCGCTTCGAGTCTCAGGGTCGATCTGTTGCGTTTCAGAAACTCGAGGACGTCGGCCGTAAACGAGCTCAGCAAATAGCCGAGGACGAGAGCCAGTGGTCTTGCCCCTCGAAACAGGTTCTGACTCTTTCAGTCCTCGGCAGCAAAGTGCAACAGTTGCCCTTTGATCACCTCAGCCTTTTTGTTACTTTTCTCTGAGATAGAAAAGGGGAAAGGGGATGTAAATGGTACAGAGTAGAAACCTGCTGAAAAATAAACTCTGTTTTATTTCTACGTTAAGACTTTTCTTAGTATTTTTAGTATGGGTAGTGTGAGAGCAAAATATTTCAAAGCTTTTGAAAAAGATAGTCTGATTCATCTTTACGTGAATCCGTTTCTTGGTATTCTGTTTGAGTAGTCTACGAGCAAAATATCTGCTTAGGAGTCATATATGGTGAGAACAGGTAGCATGAATTACATTCTCATAAACTATGTTTACTCGTTGTATTTACTTGCAAACACACACTTTCAGTTGCCAAATCACCCAGACTACACGAAGACGGACTGAAAAGGCTCGGAGTTCATAGCTCGAAAGATTCTATCACCGCAATATAACGTTGGCACATGGTGGGGATAACTTTCGCGCAACCGTGATTTTAATTATTTTTTTCCTCGAATGCAAGAAATGCTGATTGAGAACCCATAACACCAAGGGTAATGTTGTTTTAATCTCGAAAGATTTCCATGCACGACCCATAACTGTTATGTATTACATTACTACGGAATGTGAGGATTTCCAAAGACATGTATATCTTTCCCATTTGCATAGACACGCTGAACTGTATCGTTCTTCCAGTAAGGATGCGACAGTGTGTGTGTGTGTGTGTGTGTGTGTGTGTGTGTGTGTGTGTGTGTGTGTGTGTGTGTGTGTGTGTGTGTGTGTGTGTGTGTGTGTGTGTCCGCTCACGTGTGTGTCCGCTCACGTGTGTCTATGTATGTGTGGAAATAAAGCACTTGTCGGAAGACTAGCCTGCATAAAGGATTTGATGAAATACAGTAGGTACATACCACGTTTCACCAGGGTGCCCTCGGCGGAATGACTAGTCCGTGAACTAAGTCGTTTCGTTTAGAAGGGTCAGGATGGTGTGATGGTACGGTCTTCGTCTTGTAAGAAGCAAGCCGCTCAGGCGAAGGTTCGAATCCCATTAGGAAAGTTTATTTCCAATTGTCATAATGACACAAACACTGTGTGTGTGTGTGTGTGTGTGTGTGTGTGTGTGTGTGTGTGTGTGTGTGTGTGTGTGTGTGTGTGTGTGCGCGCGTCCTGTTGACATTCTTTCGCATTACAATTCATCTAGCGTACTCGTAAGGATTTGTGTCAATTATAAACAATGAAGGCAGAAGATTGAATATAGTGTAAACTCAATTTTTCCGTCCAAGGTTGGTTTTCATAGAATTCCTGCGCCTTTGAAGGAGTAATATAGTTCTTTGCAAACTATCCATTTAATTTCTAGGAGTTGTGGCCACGCATTTCAAAAATGAATTTCCATTTCTTCAATCCAAGGTACGCTCTTTCAACTATGCAGCATCTCCGCAGAGAATAGAGATTGAATTAATTAAGAAATACCTGTACGTAAGAAAAAATTCTGTATCTGTATATACAGAAAAGCAAACGCACACAAACACACATATACACGAACATACACACATAATCACCTCCATATACACACACATACGAACACACATATACACGAACATACACACACAAATACCTCCACATACACACACATACGTACACACATATACACGAACACACACATACACACACACACAAACATACAAACACATATACACACGAACATACACACATAAATACCTCCATATACACGCACATACGAACACACATATACACGAACATGCACACATACACACACAAACATACAAACACACATATACACGAACATGCACACACAAACACCTCCATATACACACACATACGAACACATATATACACGAACATATATACACAAATACCTCCACATACACACACATACGAACACACATATACACAAGCATACACACAAACACACACACAAACATACAAACACACATATACACGAACATACATAAACACCTCCACATGCACACACATACGATCACACATATACACGAATATACACACAAATACCTCCACATACACACACATACGAACACATATACACGAACACACACATACACACACACAAACATACAAACACATATATACACGAACATACACACATAAAGACCTCCATATACACACACATATACACGAACATACACACATACAAACACACATATACACGAACATGCACACACAAACACCTCCATATACACACACATACGAACACATATATACACGAACATACACACACATACGAACACACATATAAACAAACATACACACATACACACACAAGTATACAAACACAAATATACATGAACATACACACACAAACACCTCCACATACAAACACATACAAACCCACATACACAAACACCTCCACATACACACACATAGGAACACACATATACACGAACATACACACATACACAAACATACAAACATATATATACACGAACATATATACACAAACACACACAGAGAACCCTATAACCTTTAGATACATCATTACTTTGGAGACGTACATAACAACATACCTCAACTTCTATAGCTCAATAAGAATTTAATAAAATGTGTATAACAAATGTTTCCATGTTTTACCTTTTTCTGAAGTCCATATCAATAATAGAGAGATTCTGTGACACGTGTCCACGTGTAGGGGCGGAACCTAAGAGTGAAGGAGTGGAGCTTATGATTGCAAGAGGCGGGGCTTAAGAATGACGTCACATCACCATGTGAACTCGCCTACGTAATATTATGTCTATTCTTAAGATTTTCTAAAGAATGTAGATCTATGTGATTTGTATGTATGTATGTACGTATATATGTATGTATATGTGTATGTAAGTACATATATATGTATGCATGTATGTATTATGAATGAATATATATATGTATGTATGTATGTGTATATGTACGTATGTGTGTATGTACGTATATGTGTATATACGTATGTATGTACATATGTATGTATGCATATGTGTATGTAAGTATATAGGTATGTATGCATGTATGTATTATGAATGAATATATATATATATGTATGTATGTATGTGTATATGTACGTATGTATGTATGTACGTATATGTGTACATACGTATGTATGTACATATGTATGTATGCATGTATGTATTATGTATGAATATATATATATGTATGTGTATATGTACGTATGTGTGTATGTACGTATATGTGTATATACGTATGTATGTACATATGCATGCATGTATATATAAATACATGTATATATGTATGTATTGCATATCAATATATGTATGTATGCATGTATGTAAGATACTCTTACAGAGTAACTCACGTCTCTGACTCCATAATTCCTTGATATACGCTTTCTAAAGGATAAAGCAGTACCTCCTATCTTTTCATTCTAATTGCTAGATAGCCTCATAAAGCCCTCGGATCACGCCCGATCTCGCGCCTTCGGAATCCCAACCCAAAACGAAGAAGAGAATCGACTAAGAGATTTGCGAGCTCATAAACAAGCCCCCAGTAAATCTCAGGGCCCATTTGAGAAACAATTCCATCTCGTGTAATTAGCTTGGATTGGTGAGGGGGAATACCAGTCCAAATGGTGTAATTTTTTTTCGGGTGGGAAAGGGTGTGGAGGTCGAGTTTAATGCCCTGGAATGAGATGAGATGGGAACGGGTTGAAAAAAAAACAACAAAAAAATGCTCGAGTTGAGAACAGCTCTGAAGTTGGATGCAGACAATCGGTATAGAATAACCATGGGAAAATAGAATACTAAAAGGGTCACTACAACAAGGACAAACTACGGTAGTTTCAGCTTTATGGCATTCTTATTTATTATCTTGCAAATATCTCTTGTGTGAGTCGTTTTCAAAATGATGTGGAGTTGTTTGAATTAGTTTGAAAACTAATATATGGCAACTAATATATGGCATCACTCCCACTAGAACTTCTAATAAATTACAGATATGCAGGAAATCATGATATCCGAGTTACAACAGTTGAGTATCCCAATCCAAAAGGATCCACAAGAACTCAAGAACAAAACAAATAAAAAGAGGAAAAGAAGCAGAAGACAAAAGAATATAATTATGGGCAAAAACAAAGATTTAGAAAAAAATAAATGAGAATGGGGGAATTATCTCATACACAATTGTGGCCAATTTTTCTTCTTGTGCTCATAAAAGCAATTATCATTTTTTTCTTCTTTTATTTCTCCCTCTTCTTTTAATCTGAAACTTTCATATCCACAGTTTTCCTCTGTTTCTCTGACTCAGTGACAACAGCAATGCCTTCGTGATCGAAATTTGGTTGGATATATTTCGATTTCCACCTCAACTCTTGCCCTAGAAATGATCATCATCAACATAGTGCATACGCCAGGAGTCGCGTTGCTTCCCTCCCACGCCGGCAACAGTCCCATCTACGGTACGGTCTCCTCGAGGAGCAAGCTCCCAGGCAGACACCTTTCCCAACCCATAAATTCTGAGCGTCCCCTTCGTCTCCTAAAAAAAAAAGAAAAAAAGAAAAGAAAAAAAAATAATAATAATAATAATAATAATAACAATAATAATAATAATAAATAAATAATAAAGATAAAGAAAATTATATATATTATATATATATATATATATACATATATATATATATATATATATATATATATATATATATACTTAATTTCACCTCAACCCCCAACCTAGAAATGGAAATAAAAAATTCCCCCTTCCACCACTCTTAAGATTCAAGTGGACAGAACAAGGAGCTGTACGTGGAATGACCCTAAGTTCTCCACGAGTTGACCTGAGTTGCCCTCTGTTGCCACAAGGGGCAGGCTTGTTTACATTTCGGGAGGCAGAACGAGCGAGTACGTCTGTCCTCTCTTTCGTGTATTTTTTTTTTTTTTAGTTTCCCTCTTTTCTTGTGTGTGAGGATTATATTACTCTTTATTATTTACCTGTTTGTGTACACAAGTGTCCGCATGCCTGTCGTGTGTTTTGTGTGTGAAATAAATAAAAACACATAATAATACTCGGTTTACCCTCCCGGGTAAGAGCTCAGAATCCATATAAATCCGATCTGTGTGTGTGTGTGTGTGTGTGTGTGTGTGTGTGTGTGTGTGTGTGTGTGTGTGTGTGTGTGTGTGTGTGTGTGTGTGTGTGAGAGAGAGCGAGAGAGAGAGAGAGAGAGAGAGAGAGAGAGAGAGAGAGAGAGAGAGAGAGAGAGAGAGAGAGAGAGAGAGAGTGCGTGTATTTGCATCCACCCGCTCGACCACACGCGGGCAACTGCAACAGTAGATAAACGCCTCGGCGTATTTTGGGAAAACTTAACTTTTTTTTTTTTTCATCGTTTGAGTGAATCTCTTCAACCGACAGAAGAAAGAGACTCACAAGAATGTCTTAAGGTACGTTTTGTTCGGTATGATTATCGTTCAACGATGATCGTTCGTAGCTCAACGATGATCACCCAACAATGTCTAGAGCACAAATTCTTTGCTTTCGAATGAGAAGGTTTTGCTTCGAGCGAGTGAGAGAGAGGGAGAATTAAAGATAGAGGGAGGGAGGGGGGAGAAAAAGAGAGTGAGCAAGAGAGAGACAGAGAAAGAAAAAGAGAGAAAGGGGAAGAGAGGATGACATTGCAAACCGTCAGCAAAGACGAAAGGATCCTGAAAGGGGAGGAGGAGGAGGAGGAGATGGAGGAGGAGGAGGGGAGGAGGAGGAGGAGGAGGAGGAACGAGGAATTCTCTTTAGATGAAGAGGAAAGAAAGAAAGAAAAAAGAAGCGGAATGCAACAGGTTACTGGAGATCAGAGAGCAAAATGAAGAGGAAGAAGAAGACGAAGAAGAAGAAAAAAGAGAGAGGGAGAGAGAAGAGAAAAGTAGAAAAACAAAAAAATGGAAGGCGGAGGAAAGGAATGAAGTGGTGAAAAAGGCAAAAGAAGAATTGAGATCGAACTGAACACTGAAAAGATAAAAGAAAGGGAGTGAGAAGGAAGAGGAAGAGATGGAGGAAAAGGAGGAGGAGGAAGAGAAGGAGGAAGAGGAGGAGGAAGAGGAGGAGGAAGAGGAGGAGGAGGAGGTGGAAGATAAGGAGGAAGAGGAGGAGGAAGAGGAGGAGGAATAGGAAGAGAATGAGGAGGAGGAAGAATGTAAGGTGGAGGGTCAGATCATGGAAAGGAAGAAGGGTGGGACCAGATTAGGATTGTGAGACCATAAGGCCTACACTAGGTAGTTCCATGTCACTTACCACCTGCCATCCCTATCCATACAGTTATCCAACCTTCTCTTAATACAATAGTTTCAGAGCTAATTACATGGCTGAAGTCTATCCTAATCGTTAACTCTATCAGTAAACCAGTTCTTGCCTATTTCCTTCTTAAACCTAAAAATATTCTATTCAAACCCATTACAGCGAGTTTTGCCCTGTTGTGTTAATATGATGACCTTGTTTCCATCACCCTTGTTAAAGCCTTTGATCCATCTGAACACCTCTATTAGATCATCCCGCACTCTGCGTCTTTCCAGAGAGTGTAAGTTAAGGTGCCTAGACTGGTCTTTGTAAGTTAAATTTCTAGCCCCTTGTATCATTTTGGTCATACTCTCATGCATTCTAGAACAGGAAGCACTAAGATGGGGAGGAAACCTGTGCTCGGTTTCAGAAAGCGTAGAAGACGAGACCTCCCATACATACAGTGAGTC
>NC_134784.1:32429637-32479637 GCF_046742065.1 Oratosquilla oratoria
TGTAGAAAAAGGAGAAGTAAAAAATTCTTGCAGAAATTAAACATTCTTGTAGAAGTCAAAAACCCTTGCAGAAGTCAAAAACTCTTGCACAAGTAAAAAAAAATGCAGAAGTCAAAAACTATTGCAGAAGTCAAAAACTGTTGCAGAAGTCAAAAAACTCTTGCAGAAGTCAAAAACTCTTGCAGATGCCAAAAAATCTTGCAGAACTCAAAAAACTCTTGCTGTAGTGTTAGGATAGGAGTGTCTGTTTATTAAAAAATTCGTGCCAAATACACTCTGGAAAAGAAGACCCAAGATATTGTCTACCAATGCCTGAAGCCGCAAATTCTGTAGGTGAAATATTAGCTACAAAAAGGCGATTTTTTTTCCAGATTTAAGAAAATCTTCGAAAACATGAGAAGATTTAAAAGATATGTATAATATAACTATGACTGCTTTTCAATTAATTTACTTGACAAAGAAAGACAATTATTTTGGTAGAGAAGAAATAAATATATAATTGTTAGGATTGTAGAGTGAAGGACGAGGAAAGATAGGAAATATATATATTTTTTTTTGTCCAACTGAGTATTTATAAACAAATACCTGGTGTGCAAATGAAGATATAATTCAATTACTTATCTTATGCAGCTTAGAGCGTCGCTACTTGCGGTGGAGGTCGAGGTGACGACAGTTCAAACTTTGCCTCCTGCGAGTTGGACCAAGGGCATGGTTCATTATATTCCATGCTACAAAGTACTCTGTGAGGGGCACCGTCCTTGCCTCCTGATAGTGGGGGGGGGGAGTACCGACCTTAAGCCAAATCAATCAATCAATCACAATTTCCTGATTTCTATTTTAATGTTATTGTGTGAAATTTACCGAGATTTTCACTCTAAAGACCAATATGATTTTTGTTTTTGGACAAATATTTCAGTGAGAAGAAAGGACACGGAGGGCGAGCATTTGATGTAGGAAGACAAAAAAAAAAAGGACCAGTGAAACGAGGAAAATTAGGAACTGAAAGGAAAAAATGTGTAAGATGTGGAAAGAAGTCTGAAGAAAGAACACACACACACACACACACACACACACACACACACACACACACAAAGAGAGAGAGAGAGAGAGAGAGAGAGAGAGAGAGAAGAGCTTAGCTGTGATAAAACTAGAAGACAAGCAGAAAAAACATAGAGACCGTGTGTGTGTGTGTGTGTGTGTGTGTGTGTGTGTGTGTGTGTGTGTGTGTGTGTGTGTGTGTGTGTGTGAGAGAGAGAGAGAGAGAGAGAGAGAGAGAGCTTAGCCGTGATAAAACTAGAAGACAAGCAGAAAGAACATAGAGAACGAGAGAGAGCGCGAGAGAAATAGAAAGAGAGAGAGAGAGAGAGAGAGAGAGAGAGAGAGAGAGAGAGAGAGAGAGAGAGAGAGAGAGAGAGAGAGAGAGCTTAGCCGTGATAAAACTAGAAGACAAGCAGAAAGAACATAGAGAACGAGAGAGAGAGAGAGAGAGAGAGAGAGAGAGAGAGAGAGAGAGAGAGAGAGATAGAAAGAGAGAAAAAGGAGAGCTTAGCCGTAATACACCTCGAAGACAAGGTTCGAAAAGAAAAAAGAAAAATTCAGGAATGAAAACATTAGGAAGAAGAAAATCCCGCCAAGAGGAAAACGAAAAGCTCCCTGGAGGAATCCAAAAGAGTTCCTCGCTGGCCGAGCGGATTAGAGCGTCTCTCCTTGCGGCGGAGGTCGACGTGACGACAGATCGAACTCTGCCTCCAGCGAGTTGGACCAAGGGCGTGGTTTGTTAGATTCCACGAGACAAAGCCCTCTGTAATGGGCAAAAGAGTTGTTCGCTGGCCGACCGGATTAGAGCGTCTCTCCTTGCGGCGGAGGTCGACGTGACGACAGATCGAACCCTGCCTCCAGCGAGTTGGACCAAGGGCATGGTTTTTTAAATTCCACGAGACAAAGCCCTCTGTAATGGGCAAAAGAGTTGTTCGCTGGCCGAGCGGGTTAGAGCGTCTCTCCTTGCGGCGGAGGTCGACGTGACGACGGATCGAAATTTGCCTCTAGCGAGTTGGACCAAGGGCGTGGTTTATTAAATTCTACGAGACAAAGCCTTCTGTGATGGGCATCGTCCTAGACTCCTGATAGGGGGAGTTCGCAAGGTTAAACTGAATCAGGAATCTAAAGACAATGACTGGAAACATGGTTTCAGAGGTAGGGTGATGTTAAAGATTCGAATCCTGCATGTAGTGCCAAAGAAGATAAATGAATATGTAAAAACAACCTAAGCCAGGAGGCGCTGAGTAGCTGCGGCCGAAGCCGTCACCTTTGCCTTATTACGCACACACAGGACTATTGAGTCAAGTAAAGGTCACTGCCTGAGAGGTGTACGGGATTCGAACCCACAACTAAGCGAATGCGAGACCAGCACGCTTTCTCTTACGGGTGAGAGAAAATGGAGTGAAATAGGAGTAAGTTCAAACTGAGTGAGGAGAGAAAACGACAGAGAGACACGAAATGAAAAAAAGGAAAAGAAAAAGGGGATTAAAGGATAACCGAGGAACGAAAAGAAGGAAGGAAAAAGGTTTGAGCAAACGACAAAAGAAGCTACGAGCCGGATAAAGGTAAAACGAGACCTAAAAAAAATGAAACTAAATTGGACGAGGAACAACAACAACTCACCAACAAAAAGTTAAAGAAAAGGAGGTAACCAAGGTTGAATAAAAATAAAAAGGACAGATAGTGAGAAAGAGAATGTGTGTGTGTGTGTGTGTGTGTGTGTGTGTGTGTGTGTGTGTGTGTGTGTGTGTGTGTGTGTGTGTGTGTGTGTGTGTGTGTGTGTGAGAGAGAGAGAGAGAGAGAGAGAGAGAGATAAAGAGAAAGGGACAAAGAAAAGTCCTGACAACAAGACATTTATTCGGAAAGTTTAAAGATTACAATCCGAGGAAGAGAGAGAGAGAGAGAGAGAGAGAGAGAGAGAGAGAGAGAGAGAGAGAGAGAGAGAGAGTGAGAGAGAGAGAGTGAGAGAGAGAGAGAGAATGAGAGAAGAAAAGAGAGAAACAGAGAAAGATAGAGAGGAATAGAGAGAAAAAGGGAGGGACAAAGGAAAGTCCTGACAACAAGGCAACTATTCGGAAAATTTGAATATTACAATCCGAGGAAGAGAGAGAGAGGAAGAGAGAGAGAGAGGAAGAGAGAGAATGAGAGAAAGAGAGAAAAATAGAGAAAGATAGAGAGGAAAAGAGATAAAAAAGAGAGGGACAAAGGAAAGTCCTGACAACAAGGCAACTATTCGGAAAGTTTGAATATTACAATCCAAGGAAGAGAGTAAGAAGGAGAGAGAGAAAAGAGAAAGATAGAGAGGAAAAGAGATAAAAAGAGAGGAACAAAGGAAAGTCCTGACAACAAGGGAACTATTCGGAAAGTTTGAATATTACAATCCGAGGAAGAGAGAGGAAGAGAGAGAATGAGAGAGAGAGAGAGAAACAGAGAAATATAGAGAGGAAAAGAGACCAAAAGAGAGGGACAAAGGAAAGTCCCGACAACAAGGCAACTATTCGGAAAGTTTGAATATTACAATCCAAGGAAGAGAGTAGGAAGGAGAGAGAGAAAAGAGAAAGATAGAGAGGAAAAGAGACCAAAAGAGAGGGACAAAGGAAAGTCCCGACAACAAGGGAACTATTCGGAAATTTTGAATATTACAACCCGAGGAAGAGAGAGAGAGGAAGAGAGAGAATGAGAGAGAGAGAATGAGAGAGAGAGAGAGTGAGAAACAGAGAAATATAGAGAGGAAAAGAGACCAAAATTGAGGGACAAAGGAAAGTCCCGACAACAAGGGAACTATTCGGAAAGTTTGAATATTACAATCCGAGGAAGAGAGAGGGAGGGAGAGAGAGAATGAGAGAGAAACAGAGAAAGATAGAGAGGAAAAGATACCAAAAGAGAGGGACAAAGGAAAGTCCCGACAACAAGGCAACTATTCGGAAAGTTTGAATATTACAATCCAAGGAAGAGAGTAGGAAGGAGAGAGAGAAAAGAGAAAGATAGAGAGGAAAAGAGACCAAAAGAGAGGGACAAAGGAAAGTCCTGACAACAAGGCAACTATTCGGGAAGTTTGAATATTACAACCCGAGGAAGAGAGAGAGAGGAAGAGAGAGAATGAGAGAGAGAGAGAATGAGAGAGAGAGAGAGTGAGAAACAGAGAAATATAGAGAGGAAAAGAGACCAAAAGAGAGGGACAAAGGAAAGTCCCGACAACAAGGGAACTATTCGGAAAGTTTGAATATTACAATCCGAGGAAGAGAGAGGGAGGGAGAGAGAGAATGAGAGAGAAACAGAGAAAGATAGAGAGGAAAAGAGACCAAAAGAAAGAGACAAAGGAAAGTCCCGACAACAAGGCAACTATTCGGAAAGTTTGAATATTACAATCCAAGGAAAAGAGTAGGAAGGAGAGAGAAAAACAGAGAAATATAAAGAGGAAAAGAGACCAAAAGAGAGGGACAAAGGAAAGTCCCGACAACAAGGGAACTATTCGGAAAGTTTGAATATTACAATCCGAGGAAGAGAGAGAGAGGAAGAGAGAAAATGAGAGAGAGAGAATGAGAGAGAGAGAGAGAGAGAGAAACAGAGAAATATAGAGAGGAAAAGAGACCAAAGGAGAGTCCCGACAACAAGGGAACTATTCGGAAAGTTTGAATATTACAATCCGAGGGGCTACAAAATGGTCCCGTTGCATTGCCTCCGCCCACCGCTCATTCACGAAGAAGGAGACACCACATTGGATTCGGAACATATGGGTCTCTCTTTGGGGGAAGAAGGATGACCCGGGCGAACAGAATGGCAAAGATAATTCACGAGAACGTAGGCTCCGAAGTGAAACGCGGAGTTCCACAGGAGTCAGAGTTCGTACAGGGAGGAAGAATGGTGAGGAAGAATGCAAGAAAGGTCGCAGGAAGAAGTGGAGGGTAATTGTGGAGAGGAAAGTTTGATACAGATATATAGATATATAGAGATAGATAGGTAGGTGGATAGACAGATAGAAAAATAGATGAATAGATAGGTAGGTAGATAGACGGATAGATAGATAGATGGACAGGTAATTATGTACACAGAGAGGATATGTTTACGTATATATATATAAATGTACATATATATATATATATATATATATATATATATGTATATATATGTATACATATATATATAATATATATATATATATATATATATATGCTTATATGTACGCGTGTATGTATGTATGTATGTATGTATGTATGTATGTATGTGTGTATGTGTGTATGTATGTACGTATGTATTTACGTATGCAGACATGCAAATCCATTCCCATTATAACTCGGCTCTTCACTTCATCAGTCCATTTACAAGGACCACCCTTCTCATGTTCCTCCCCTTTCCTTCTTAACATTACTAATCCATCTCGAAGACCCGAAAGATTCCTTTTTCATTCCAACGACCGCATCTGTTTCGTCTCACGCCATATAAGCCTCAACACTTTTCCCTCCCTCGACCCTTTCCTCTAACAGTCCTCCTTTGGTTCTTCGAAGCTTTTATGCAAATGAGGGAGAACTAATCCTTATTTCAGGCGCGCACCTCGAGGAAACGCTTCGTCACGAACCCCGAGGTCGATTCAGACTCTAAGTATGAAGATCCAGGTGTCGGCTTAATTGGATTGAGTGTGAAATGCGAGGCTGGTACTTGCGTAGCATTGTTTAGGGTTGAGGAGGATACGCCGCTGTCTCTTAGAGATCTGCTCTCTGAAAGGTGTACCAAGGTAAGGTGTGTACACATAAACAAACACCCACATACGCATGCAAACACTGCACGGAAAATACGCATTTTATAGTCATATGTGCTTTACACAAACACATACACACGTACCTATACACACACACGTACATACACACATACACACACACACATACACACGTACTTATACACACACGCATACACACACACACACATGTGCGTACACACAGACAGACACACCACACACACACACACACATACACACACACACACGACAGCGTCTTTATTTATTGTGTGTGTGTGTGTGTGTGTGTGTGTGTGTGTGTGTGTGTGTGTGTGTGTGTGTGTGTGTGTGTGTGTGTGTGTGTGTGTGTGTGTGTGTGTGTGTGTGTGACTGAGTGTACGATTGCCTCTGACTGAGCATGAGCAAGACCGTGAGTGTGCATATCCCATACATTACAAAGCCAAGACCACAAAATGTGTCACTTAAACAAATGTATCTGCCTGAGTCAACAGCCGGGAAAATCAAGAGCGGAAACCAGCTGAAGAAATTGCTGACATCCATCATGGCCCGCGTTGGCCATAAAAGGAACAAAGAGAGAGAGAAAGTACACTGGAATAGTAAAGGAGAATCTGAGGGATGAAGGGATCTCCGGGCGAGAAAGTAAAAAACGTTGGAGAAAAAAAAAGTTAAAGGGGGAGGAATGATAGAGGAGGAACTCGGGAATGAGCAGATTTCCAGGAAAGAATGGAGAAAGTGAGGGAGAAAAAGAGGAAAAGAAAAAGAGTTGAAGGTGGTGGTGGTGGTGGTGGTGGGGGAGTATGTGAAGAGTTCCTGAAGAAATAGTCAGTGTGGAAGATCAGAGAATCGCGAAGAAAAGAGAATCCATAAGGCCTTATTACGTTGAAGGCGATTTCATTGACGAGTAACAGAAGCAAGATGATAATGAGTAGGAGGGAAGGCATGAAGGAGGTCAAAGACGTGATTTTTTTTTTTTTTTTTTAAGAAAAACGCCACTGCAGAACAAAGGAGAAAGCATTTTGGCAAAAATAGGAACTAGAGAACAAATAGAATAGAACGGGGGATTAGGTGAATGCCTCAGACGAGAAAAAAAAACAGTTAATGAAAAAGAGCGAGAAAGAGAGTTGGAGAGGTAACAGAGGAAGGAAACAGAAAGAATATGAGTGAAATAAGATGGATGTAGACGGTACGAAGATTGTGGTGATGGTAAACGTAGACGTATTGAAGTGGTAATGATAACAACACAAAAAGAAAAGGAAGAATATAAGGAAGAAGAAATAACGTGAGAAAGAGAAGGGGAATGAATTTTTATAGAGCTCTACAAAAGGAGAGGTAATGGTCATGATATTTTTTGGTGGTGATGACGATAACAATGCAAATGAAAAAGGAGGAATAGAGGGAAGGAGACGTAAAAGAGGAGGAGAAAGAGGAGGGGAATGATTTTTTTTATGGGAATCAACAAGAGCCGACATAATGGTAGTGGTATTTGTGGTAGTGATGAAGAGACAAACACAAAGAAAATAGGAAGAATAGAAGGAGGAAGAAGAATTAGAAGAAGTAAAAGAAGAGGACTTTTTTTCCGAGAGATCAACAAACACAAATGGAGCACTAAGTTACAATAAAAGAAAATGATATAGCCATCTAAGAATGGTTTCACTTTTCGTAAAAACTGGAGAGTATGAACAAAGATAATAAAGATGAATCGTAAAAGCAGAAGGGATTTTATGTAACCCAACAAGAGGATATATCGAATCCTAACAGAGTCTTAAGGAACGAGAGGAGACAAAAGTCTGGAGAATTGCCAAAGAAGTGTGAAATCGAAAAAAAGATGAGAGCCCGAAGCGAAATTCGCTCAAATTCTCTTGAGGATAAATGGAAGAAGTCTTCAGCTCCCAAGACTAAGACTACTATAAAACCAGAAGAATAGATCGTGGGGCAAGAAATCTTGAAAGTAGTCACAGGGGGTTCTGTGACGTCTTTTGGATGACGTCGCCAATTTCGGTCTTTCAAGACAATGTCGTCCCAAAGAACATGAGCTGTACTGGTAGTACAAGAAAGATTTAAGAGTACAGAATAGAAGTTCAAAGTTATTCTTTTCAGAGTAAAGATTAGACTTCATCATAAATACCTCGTCGCTGTAACATTTACGTCGTCTAAATCACTGACTAAATAAAAATGATATAGTTGATATTTCATACGGGTAAAGTTAGTGAAGATGTTAGTAAAATTATTGAGGACGAAATACAAGTCAAAGTGTAGGTAGGTTCTCTTTGGATAGAAAACTGACGACATGACGTCATGTCGACTGAAGCATTTGTTCTCTCTCGGCATCATGGCTTGAGCTATTCTGATATTGAACGCACTTCCATGAAGTAATGTTTTAGTTTCTTCCCAAAGTAAACTGAATTAAACGGGCCCCACACGATTAATATTACTGCGTAATATTCCGTATTGTTAATTATCATTGACGGTATAGGGATGGTACTGAAGAATGACACAATATATTGAAGACATCAAGAAGAGGTTGATGTTTTATTGCATACTGACTATATTCAGTAGTGTGAGAGTAATATTTAGTAATATTTTGTTTGTGTCCTTCCTGCCCTCATACCGTCGATGTGTCTAGCAAGAGGAATGAGCGAGTGGCCAACATTATGTCTCTCTAAAATCTTTCGCTCGACTGACGATATTGTGCAATAATACGGAGTCATATTGGGGGGGGGAAGACAAACATTGCACAATAAAAGTGAGTCAATATATTGGGTCAATAATATTGACCGCGTAGGGCTGGCTTAGTCTAGTTTAGAATTTTATAAAAGACATAGTGAGAAATATAAGGAACGCCTATCAAAGAGGATCACAACACAGAGAAGAAGATTTTCAGACTATATACGGAAACTTGCGTAGATGAAAATCAAAACTGCGCAAGTAAAGCAAACTGACTATCCAAAAACATGACAGCAGTGCACAGCAGATGGTTTCAGGTAATGGTTGAGACTGTATCTGTTGAGGACTTAAGAACATAAGAAAGAGGGAGACTGCAAGAGACCATAAGGCCTTCACTAAGCAGTTCCATGTCCTTTACCATATGTCATTCCCATCCATAAAGTTGTCAAACCTTCTCTTAAAACAACCAATAGTTTACTAAGTGGTTGCTAAGTCTATTCCATTCGTTGACCACTCTATTGGTAAACCAGTTTTTACCCATTTCCTTCTTAAATAAAAAATGGTTCAATTTAAATCCATTACTGCGAGTCCTGCCCTAATGTCTTAATATGATGACCTTGATGACCTGCTACAAATTATACATTTCTATATTATGTAAAGAATCTGAATATAGAAAAATATATCGCCTTTGTTTCATAATAAGCAGTCGCTACGGCAAAGGTTCGAGTCCTTCCGGTTGAGTTTATTTCCATTTGTCAAAATGACACACAACATATATCTATCACTCTATCCTGGCAGAAGAAAATATAAGATGCTTACGATCGTCAACTATGTAATAAAACAAAGGGTTTCTCTTCATCAACATATTATTGTTATTATTATTATTATTAACATTATTATTATTAACATTATTATTATTATTATTACTATTATGATTATTATTTTATTTATTTATTTTTTTCCTTTTTTGGTGCGGGGGGGGAGGAAAATGAAGGGGAGCCAAACGAACAATAACAATTCATAAACGGGGAAGTGGAAAAATGTCGAGAAACATCGGTTTGAATGAATAGATTACACGTCTTGTTTGGTGCAATCATTCTCACAACGATATGCCCACTTCCCCATTTCCTCTTTTCGAAGTCTCGGTTTCCAGCCAGTAAGATTACGGCGCATTTCCTTCCTCCCCTTATAAGCTTATAATAATAATCCTTCCATCAGACCTTCGCATTCCCTCCGTTTTCGACGAATATCCTTGATCCCTTCAACAGAGCAATTAAATGCCTCCATTCATTAACGCGCATTAAAAGTTCCGTTGTTACATACATACATACGTACCTGTGTGCATACCTAGTGCACATACATACATGCATACATACATACAGTATATACATACATACGTACCTCCGTGTATACATAATGCACATACATACATGCATACATACATACAGTATATACATACATACGTACATACAGGTGTGTGTATATATATATATATATATATATATATATATACATACATACATGAAAGCTAAGGAAATGAATAAGAGGAGTAAAGTTATCAATAATTGCAACAAAGAAACACGATATATCACAGTCCCAAATTCCAACATCAATTCAACCCTAGACAAAGTCCTCTTACAAGCAGGTATTAAGATAGCTAGAACATCAGGTAGTAAAGTGGGACATTTAGTTACACGTAATTATAATAACCGTACCAATGAAAATAGTATTGTATACAAAATACCTTCTAAAATTTGCCCATCTTCATATTTTGGAGAAACAGGTCGTGGATTAGAAAAAAGGTTATATGAACACAAAAATGATGTAAGAACCGACAGGCTTTCTAATTCCATAGTAAGACACATAGATACACATGACCACCTTCCGGACTGGGACAATACAATTGTAATAGATAAAGGCTCAACGAAGAAATTAAGAAAAACAATGGAAGCAGCATATATTAATGCTAATAATAACATCAACCATAAAGAAGGTTTTATATGATTGGCAAGAGCAACAAGTTTATTGGTAGTCGAAGAAAACAAACGGACAAATGTTCAGAGCACAACGATTTTCCTAGGCACCCTGTGAGATGACATGACTGTGTATAAAATGTCCAGGTTGTACTTAATTGTTAAGCTTTGTGATCAAGACCCTAAGGGTCGAAACGTTAAGGCAGTAAAATTTTTCCATTATTCCTCGTATACTTCCTCCTCATTCATTTACACACGCACACACAGACACATACACACATACACACACACACACACACACACACACACTGTGTGTGTGTGTGTGTGTGTGTGTGTGTGTGTGTGTGTGTGTGTGTGTGTGTGTGTGTGTGTGTGTGTGTGTGTGTGTGTGTGTTTATGCATTGATGCTCCTTTCTGCTCACCATAAAAATAATCCCAACTCTGAAGATGTAAGCAGACATCTTTTAATTGATTTGTTTTTTTCACAGCGCCCAGAAAGTTGCGAGTCTCCTTCTAGCATTGAATACATATCCATAGTTTTGTCAACGTTAGGGGACTAGTGTCCCATCCTTCCTGTTATATATAAAAAAGAAAATAATAATAATAATAATAATAATAAATCCCAAGTCTCCTTCCAACCAATAACGTTAGGGGATTAGTGTCCTTTCTGATATTATATATATATATATATATATATATATATATATATATATATATATATGTACACATAATCCCAAGCCTCCTTCCAACCAATAACCTTTAACTTTGTATTTTCGTTAAGAAGAAGCGTCATTCACCAGCAATGGATTTTTCCTCCTCTTTTGTCAAATTTTTTTTTTTCAATTATTTTTCCACCTTTCGTTCTTCTTATTATCAAGGTATTCTTACCAATCCATTGGTAAAACGAGGACGAAGAACGTCTACATAATGAGACAGGTGCGTCTTCTCTTCCCGTTCTGATTTTATGAAAATATTCTATAATACCCGCACTCCTCTGTAATGCTCATCAGTGACAGTCACCTGCCCCAGCAGCCCCTAATGCGTATAATAGGGCAAAAGATATGGCTTCGGCCGCAGTTACTCAGCGCCTCCTGGCGTAGGCTCCTCACGTTTTTCTATATTTTCTGACTTTCTCTTGTTCATGATATGTACATAAGTACATAATATGTACTTCATATGTACATATAAGGGGAACGTATTTACCAAATGTCAAGACTGATTTGTGAATTTTGATATATTTGATTTTCCATTAACCATTCATAATTTTCTATATAAACGTATGTAGCAGTTGAAAAAATAATTTTCATTTCATTTTCATTTTAAGAAAGTAAAAAAACAGCAACGACGGCAACTGCAATATAAGGAAGAGGTCACATGCTAAGAATAGGATCCAGCGTATCTAACGTTTCGTCCAGTAGGGCTTCTTCAGAAATAACATAGTAGATAAACATCTGACTCCTTATATAGCTCGAAGAGCGTGTGGGAAGCAACGAACATGAAATTGGTGTAAAGACAACTTGCGAAAATTGCTTGTGACTTCGTTATCAGGATTGCTACAGGTTTATCTATTATAAAAAATTTTTTGTTTTGATTGATATTATCAATGACAGATATAAAAGAAGATTCAAAACATCTACGTTTCATAGTATGGTTTTCATATTTTAATACCTTAGAACTATTCCAGTCAGTATTGTGGACTGTATCGAATCTTTGTCTAACAATGGCAATATTGATATTATAAGTTTTCAGATCATATTTATGTTCCAATATTCTTTTATTGACACCAAAGAAACTTTCACCGATGTAGACCTTTTTCCAACCTGAACATGGCGGACAGTAAGCACTTGCTTGGCGAACTGTTACTGAGCTGGTTTTCACGACATAAATACCAGCCTTGTTTAACAAAGAGGAAATATTGTCTGCAACTGGACTCCATTCTCTGCGTTTCGTTTCTTTTCTAATTTTCATCTTGTTCGGTGGACAGAAGCGCATAAGATCAAGGAGAGACACAACGTAAAGAATCTGGAAACCATTGCCCTAAACGGTTTCGAACCCTAGACCAGGGGTTCTCAATCTCTTCCCCGTTTTCTACGCACCCCGTGAGTCAGCAGACCATCGACCCGTACCTCCAGTAACCTGACACAGAACATAGAATGCTAATATATTAAGACTACATATACAATGGCAGTGCAATGGTTATCAAGTGGTTCAAATTGTAATGACCTTATTCATCAATTAACCATTAACATAAAAAACAATGTCCAGTGATACTACATATGCAGTTGTGAAACTATAGTCTCGCTTGTCATCTAAGTATCCCTGCCCTAAACGATTTAAGATATCAATTGCCAACAGAATGATCAGATTAGATACCATGTTAGGATGGAACCTGTTGTACATTTGTACTAAGTGTACAACGAAATGTACATTTAGTACAATGTTTCGCATGGTGAAGCTTGATCAAGTACACGAACGCAGAATACAACCTCCAAGCTATTTATACATCTCGGAATGGATGAAGAAGGAACATTAGGATAGGTCATTCAAAGGGGTGCCATTTAAAGTATTTACAACTACGGTAATTAGAGGATTCTAAATGACACCCCGTGGGATGCCCTCCCTAGTAAACCTTCCCCATCCATTCCTAGATGTAAAAATAACTTACAATTCTTATTCTGCCTCTGTGTACTTGAAAATAAAAATTCGACAATCGAAACGTTGTACTTTTAACAAAGGTTCCATCCAAACACGATGGCTATTCTGATCAAGATAACCCTTCCTCCGGCAAGATATTACCTCACCACTTGGGGATGATGAGGGACCTTTTTGAGCTTCCCCCTAACCTGTAATAAGCGTCCCCCGATAACGAGATGTTGAGAAAGCAGATATGGCGAGCCAAGGCAGACCCCTTTTGGCTATATGAAAAATCGTTCGTGGTATTGTCTTCTCCCACCAAAAATGGGAATGATTGGAGATACATATATATATATATATATATATATATATATATATATATATAAATATATATATATATATATATAAATATATATATTGAAATATATACATATATAAAAAATATATACATACATATATAAATACATGCATACATACAACCATACATATATTCAGGCATATATATATACACACATACATATTCATACATACATGCATACATATATACATATATACATATTTACATACATGCATACATATAAACACATACGTATTTACATATATGTATACATATATATACACATACATATATACATACATGCATACATAAATGCACATATACATGTATACAGAAGAAATGACTTGAGCGCGTGATTCTAATTATGCCGAAAGACCACAAGGAAAATTACAGAAACGAAACCGAGCGCTTTCGTCTATTCAGGCATTTTCGAGGTCTAAATAGACGAAAGCGCTCGGTCTCATTTCTGTTATTTTCCTTGTGGTTTTCCGGCATACATGTATACATGCATGACGTTAGGGAACAGTGTGACGTGCGTCTGGGGCACGTATGATTGAATTAATATATAAGAGACTCATTTTACCCCAATTCTAACCTTTAATTGGAAATATATATATATATATATATATATATATAAAACTAGGACTACATTAGTATGAAGAAATACACAAAAGCATACACGTACACACACACACACACACACGACTCGTGGCGCAGTTGGTAGAATTCCTAACTGCCACTACAGCGGTCCGAGATCGAATCTCGCCCAGGGCTGAAATAATTTCAGTATCACTGGGCTGCTGGTTGTTACTCCAACTCTCGTGGGCGGGGAGTTGAGGGTGTGCGTGCGTGTAAGGTTACAGCATTAAACATAGATCGGTTCATATATGAGCTCTGAGCTCTTTTCCGGGAGGGTAATAGCTGTTGATCACGAGTCCCACACGTGATCCAAAACCATGGTGAATCACACACACACACACACGAACACATAAACACAAATATATATGCACACACAAATGTACGCCTAGGAAGCAATCTTCTATCAAAAATTTGAGCCATGCATTTTTCTTAAAAAAAAAAATAATAATAATAAATAAAAAAAAATAAAAAAATCCTTAACACCAATAAATATTAGCAGGTGAGGATACTTTGCCTGGAGTTACGTAGCTATGGCCGAAGCCGTCACCTATGCACTAGACTGTTGGAGCAAGTGAGAAACAGCCACTAGTGGGAATCTGAGAGGCTTGCAGGATTCGAACCCTCAACTAAGCGAATGCGAGACCAGCACGCTACCGATTACGCCATCAGCCCACGTCTCACGAATGACAACAATGTTTACAAAAATAAATAAATAAATAAATAAGAAAAAAAAAAAAAAACTTGGGCGACGAGGCAAATGACACGGTCGGTTAATCCCGTCCCTCTTCATAGACCAACAGCACCCAAGAGGCGACCAAGAAGTTCTTCCTACTCCTCTTTTTAATCCCCCAAATCCTCCTCCTCTTCTTCCTACTCCTCCTCTTTTTAATCCCCCAAATTCTCCTCCTCCTCTTCCTACTCCTCCTCTTTTTAACCCTCCAAAGCCTCCTCTCTTTCCTACACCTCCTCATTTTTATACTCCTCCAAATCCCCCTCCTCCTCCTCTTCTTCCTACTCCTCATTTTTATACTCCTCCAAATCCCCCTCCTCCTCCTCTTATTCTTACTCCTCCTCATTTTTATACTCCTCATTTTTATGCTCCTCCAAATCCCCTTCCTCCTCGTCCTCTTCTTCCTACTCCTCCTCATTTTTATACTCCTCCAAATCCCCCTCCTCCTCTTCTTCCTACTCCTCCTCATTTCTATACTCCTCCAAATCCCCCTCCTCTTCTTCTTCTTCCTACTCCTTATTTTTAGAATCCTCCAAACCCTCTCCTCCTCCTCCACCTCCTCCTCCTCTTCTTCTTACTCTTCATTCTCCTCTTCCTCCTCGTTTTTCTCCTCATCTTGTTTTTCCTTCTCCTTTTCCTCTTCGTTTTTTTCCTCCTTCTCCTCCTCTTCTTCCTTCTTCTTCCTCCTCCTCCTCTTCTTCCTCCTCCTCCTCCTCTTTCTCCTCCCACCTCGTGCTTCTTCTTCATTCCCTCCTCCCCTTCCACCTTTTTAGCCTCACACGAAGTCCCCCCCCCCATTCTCCGTTCTCTTTTTATCTCGCACTCTATTCCTCCTTTTCCCTTATGACTGTAGTCAATATATACATGTTTTTATCATCATCATCATCATCTTCATCATTATTATAATTATCATTATCATTATTATTATTATGATTATTATTATTATTATTATTACTATCATTATCATTATTATTACTATCATTATTATTATTATTATTATTATTATTATTATTATTATTATTATTATTATTATTATTATTATTATCATTATTATCATTATTCTCATTATTATTATTATTATTATTAATTATTATTATTAATTATTATTAATTATTATTTTTTATTATTATTATTATTATCATTGTTACTAATATTATCTTTATTATTGTTATTAATATTATCTTTATCTTCATCATTATTATTACCATTACTTCTACTATTATTTCATTATTCCAAAGTTACTCTCATATTATCGCATTGATCCTCAATCTAAAGGATTAATAATAACAGAAAGCCCCATTTTACCCCAATTCAAATAACCCTTAGTTGAAAACAAAATCTTGACAACCAGGACTACATTAGTATGGAGTCATACACACAAGCAAAGGCACATGCGATTACACACACACACACACACACACACACACACACACAGACACACACACACACACACACACACAAACACACACACTGCCACTTGTGGCGCAGTGGTTAGAGTTCTCGCCTGCCACTATGGCGGTCCGGGTTCCAATCCCGCCCAGGGATGAAATAATTTCAATATCGCTGCGCTGCGGGTTGTTACTCCAACTCTCGTGGGCGGGGAGTTGGATGTGTGTGCGTGTAAGGTCACATTATTACCCATAGATCGGTAATACGAGCTCTGAGCTCTCATCCGGAAGGTTAGTAACTGTCGATCACGAGTCTAACACGTGATTAAAGACCATGGCGAATCACACGTATATACAGTATTAGTAAAATATCTACAGTATCTATACATTTGTCAATTCAAAGAACTGGGTATATGAACTGTATGTAAGAATCACATTCGAATGGAATAAAGTGATTTATTTTGACTTTGGAATCTCGCTGGCCGTGCGGGTTAGGGCGTCGTTACTTGCGGCGAAGGTCGAGGGGATGGCGGTTTGAACCCTGCCACCGGCGAAGTTGAACTAAGGGCATGGTTCATTAGATTCCACGCTACAAAGTCCTCTGTAAGGGGCACCGTTCTAGCCTCCCGAAAGGGGAGAGTTTGTGACGTTAAACCACAGCACTTGACATCAATTTCATTTTGATTCTATCTTGTTGCTCAAATATGTGTCTATTCTTGTAGTGCCATCACTGAAACCCCTTTCCTCTTCTTCTGGTACTATAACTTCATTTCTGTTAATTATTTTTTTCTTTTATTGACCGCCTTGAGGAACCCTCCATAAATCACGGTTATTGAGGCCTTTGGTCATTTGCCGGCACACAAGGACGAGGAGGAAGAGGAGGAGGAAGAGGAGGTGAAGGAGGAGGAGGAGGAGGTGAAGGAGGAGGAGGAGGAGGAGGAGGAGGTGAAGGAGGAGGAGGAGGAGGAGACGATTTCTTCGAGTTGGAGAATGAAGAGGACCATGAAAAAAGGAAGAGAAATGGTGTGCCACTTCTGAGAAAGAGAGAAAGAAAGAGAGAGAGAGAGAGAGCGAGAGAGACAGACAGAGAGACAGGGAGAGAGAGAGAGAGTGAGAGTAATACAGACAGACAGAGAGTGATCTGAGTTAAAGATCTGTGGAAATATCAACAAGCCTTTTGTTTTTTGGTGGAACTACCAAGTTACAATAATATATAAATAAATAGCTAAATAAATTAATAAAGAAATAAATTAAAATGAAATTATGGGCAGAGTCATGGTTTCATCGCAACAAACAGAACTATGGAATCAGAGCATCTACAGCCACAAGCAGAAGCTGTTTGACAGGTCAAAAGGGCGAACGACCAAGGATTCAGAACCCATACTTCCATTTGACATCATGAAGGATTCATGAACTTAAGTCTCAAAAAAAAAGAAAAGAAAAAAAAATAATAATAATACATTGAGTGAATAAATCTTAGCAAGCAGTATGGTGAAATAATCAAAGTAGACACCATAATAATAAACCTTAATCAATAATAATAATACACATACATGCCCACACACACACACACATATATATATATATATATATATATATATATATATATATATATGTGTGTGTGTGTGTGTGTGTGTGTGTGTGTGTGTGTGTGTGTGTGTGTGTGTGTGTGTGTGTGTGTGTGTGTGTGTGTGTGTGTGTGTGTGACATTAAAGGATTAAAGATGTACAAAAGACCAGAACAAACGGGAGAGACACACAGAGACTGAAGAAGAAGAAAAAAAAGGGGGACGGGAGGGAATCGAATCTGCAAAAATGAGCTAAAGATGCCAACCAAGTCACAGGTCATGACCTGGGGTCAAACCAATGACCGAGAATTCAAAAGTTTAGAAAACCACAGACCACCTCGTGTGCAGACTACCAAGAGAGGGCAGGTCAAGGGTGGGGAACCCTTGGCACGCGTGTAAAAACCTGGCACAGTATTGACTTATTTCCGGCACGCGAAACCTAGGGCTCACCTTAAAATAGATAACCAATAGATCTTCAGCTTCTTTTGTGTGACCATTGGTAACCGCATGTTGTGCTGGGACGTGGATTGGGGCCCATGTAGGATGTGAAGGGAGGGGGGAGGGACCGTTTGTAGGCCTATCATTCCACTCCGTTGGCACGCGATAAATCTTTGTATCAAAGATTTAGCTGATTTTGGCACCCAGGCTTAAAAAGGTTCCCCACCCCTGACGTAGTACCTCCCGCCACCGCGCCGACGGTAAGTCCTCGTCATCGAAAAGCTAATTAATTTGAAAAGATTATGATAAATAAAGGATGCAGGCACTTCCGAAGCAGATCTATCCGAGTGACGTTAATTAATGTGATACGCAAGCGGAATGTGTATAATTATCATATTGTATTTAATTCTATAATCCAATTTACCTGCGCCATTTTACATTATGACAAAGGAAGACCACTAATGAACCATGAGACAGCCCGTTTAAGATCAAAATCATTGTTTATCTTTCGAAGAAGAGAATTGACAATGAATCAAACATGAATCTGTGTCTATTCTTGTAAAGCTATCACTGCAATTCTGCTCATCTTGCTCTAGTACGATGACTCTGAGCATCGTCCCTCTCTTTCTCTTCTTCTTGTCTCCTACTCCTCTCTCATCTCTTCTTTTCCTCTTTCTCTTCCTCCTCCTCCTCTTCTTTCTCTTCCTACTCCTCTGCCTTCTCTTCTTTCCCTTTTTCTCTTTCTACTCCTCTTCTTTTCCCCTACTCTTCCTCTTCTTACTTCCCTTCCTACTCCTCTGCCTTCTCTTCTTTCCCTTTTCCTCTTTCTACTCCTCTCTAATCTCCTCTTCTTTTCCCTTACTCTTCCTCTTCCTCTTCTTATTTCCCTTCCTATTCCTCTGCCTTCTCTTCTTTCCTTTCTCCTCTTTCTACTATTCTCTCATCTCCTCTTCTTTTCCCCTTTCTCTTCCTCCTCCTCTTCTTCTTCTTCCCCTTCCTACTCCTCTGCCTTCTCTTCTTTCCCTTTTTCTCTTTCTACTCCTCTTCTTTTCCCCTACTCTTCCTCTTCCTCTTCTTATTTCCCTTCCTACTCCTCTGCCTTCTCTTCTTTCCCTTTTCCTCTTTCTACTCCTCTCTAATCTCTTCTTTTCCTCTTTCTCTTCCTTCTCCTCTTTTTCTTTCCCTTCCTACTCCTCTGCCTTCTCTTCTTTCCCTTTTCTTCTATCTACTCCTCTCTCATCTCCTCTTCTTTTCCCCTTTCTCTTCCTCCTCCTCTTCTTATTTCCCTTCCTACTCCTCTGCCTTCTCTTCTTTCCCTTTTCCTCTTTCTACTCCTCTCTAATCTCCTCTTCTTTTCCTCTTTCTCTTCCTCCTCCTCTTCTTCTTTCCCTTCCTACTCCTCTGCCTTCTCTTTTTTCCCTTTTCCTCTTTCTACTCCTCTCTCATCTCTTCTTTTCCTCTTTCTCTTCTTCCTCCTCTTTTTCTTTCCCTTCCTACTCCTCTGCCTTCTCTTCTTTCCCTTTTCCTCTTTCTACTCTTCTCTCATCTCCCATTTCTCTTCCTCTTCATCCTCCTCTTTTTATTTCCCTTCTTACTACTCTGCCTCCTCATTTTCTTTTTCCTCTTTGCTCTCCCATTTCTCTTCCTCTTCCTCTTCTTATTCCCCTTCCTACTCCTCTGCCTCTTCTTTTTCTTTCTTTTCCTATTCCTCCTTCCTCTCCCATTTTTCTTCCTCTTTCTCCTCTTATTTCCCTTGCTATTCCTCTTCTTCATTTTCCTTTTCCTCTATTTCTCTGCTTCCTCTTCATTTTCTTTCCTTCTTTCTACTCCTTTTCCTCCTCCTCTTCTTATTTCCCTTCATACTCCTCTGACTCCTCTTCTTCCTTCTCTTCTTCCTTTTCCTCTTCCTCTCTCCTCTCCCATTTCTCTTCTTCCTCCTCCTCCTCTTCTTATTCCCCTTCCTACTCCTCTTCCTCTCCTTCCTTTTTCTCTCTCCTCTCCCATTTCTCTTCCTCTTCTTCTTTCGCTTCCTACTTCTCTGCTTCCTCTTCTTTTCCTTCCTTTTTCTTCTTTCAATTCCTCTCTCCTCTCCTATTTCTCTTCTTATCCTCTGCCTCCTCTTCTTTTCCTTTTCCTCTTTTTATTCCTCTCTGCTCTGCCATTTCTCTTCCTCCTCCTCTTCTTCTTTCTCTTCCTACTCCTCTTCCTCATCCTATTCCTTTCTATTCTCCCATTTCTCTTCCTCTTTTAATTTCTCTATCACTATTCCTCTCCCTCTGCCCTTCTTCCTCATCTTCCTTTTCCTCTTCCTCTTCCCTTCCTCTCCCTTTCCCCCTTCTAGTTGTTCATCCTTTTATTTCCCCTTTCTCCTCCTCTTTTTCGTCTTCTTCCTCTTCCTTTTCATCTTTTTATTTTACTTTTCCTCATACTTCTCTATGTATGTGTGTGTGTGTGTGATCCACCATGGTCTTGGATCATGTGTTGGACTCGTGATCAACAGCTATTACCCTCCCAGAAGAGAGCTCAGAGCTCATATATGACCGATCTATGGGTAATGCTGTGATCCTTACACGCACACACTGACACCCAACTCTCCGCCTACGAGTTGGAGTAACGAATCGCAGCGCAGCGATACTGAAATTATTTCAGCCCTTGGCAGGATTCGAACCCGGACCGCCGTTGTGGCGGCCGCGAATGCTACCAATGTGTGTGTGTGTGTGTGTGTGTGTGTGTGTGTGTGTGTGTGTGTGTGTGTGTGTGTGTGTGTGTGTGTGTGTGTGTGTGTGTGTATTCGTGTATGTATTTGTCTGCGTGCATGATGTATTAATCATGCATTGGACAAACTATCTTTTATGCGAAGATCTTCTCCTCTTGTCAGGCTCTTAGTGTACATTGCGCAAAACAGTTTGGAAAATATAATGTTTCATTGACATAATGAACCTGAACGAAAGACAAAGGAAACTCAGAAGGCTAAAGAAGGAATCATTGTGAAATATGAATACAAAGAAATAAAAAATGGACTGTTTGGGGAAATTGTGAGGCTGAAAAAATTAAGAAGTAAAAACCAAATTATAAAAAAAAAAAAAAAAAAAAAAAAAAAAAAAAAAATGGGAATCTGAAGACGCCTTTCTCGTTTCAGCATAAAAAAGAAAGAAGGAAAGCAAAAAGGAGAAAGAAAAGATAAAAGACTGATTATTTTGCATGCAAAACACGATTAAGAATAGAGGGATGGAAAAAGCATTGGTGACGCGTTATGTCTGCGGCAGCTGTTGTTGTTGTTGTTGTTGTTGTTATCTTATTATTATCATTATTATTATTATTATTATTATTATTATTATTATTATTATTATTATTATCATTATTATTATTATTATTATTATGTTGCGTTGTTGTGAGTGGAGGTAAGATATCAAGGATGGGGGTAGTTTCGAATCCCGCACTCCTCTCCGATTCCCAGCAGTGATTAATTATTAGTCATCTGCCCCTCCAACACTCCCTAAAGTGCATAACAGGACAAAGGTGACAGCTTCGGCCGCAGCTACTCAGCGTCTCCAGTCGTAGGATCTCTTCTCCCATCCTTCCTCCCAACCAAGTCCTCCAGTGGTTTACATCATGACGGCGGAGCATCTGATTCTTCTTTTGGTCTTCAAGTCTCCCGATTTGCTTCTTTCAATTTCAATTTTTCTTTCAATTTCCGGTTCAAAATCTGCCTCAGTACACTGAAACTCTCTTCATCAATTGTGGCCACTGGAATAGCGCCTCCGCCGTCTCTTCTTTGCCCAGAAGAGTTATATGGACAAACGAACAGCAAGAGACCTATTGGTCCTTACATGGCCACAAGAAGATCTGAGACCATACCCATGAAAATGCAGATAAGGTCATCATATTAAGACAGTAGTGCAGGACTCGTAGTAAAGGATATGAATTGGGCAAATCTAGATACAAGAAGGAAATAGACAAGGCCTGGTTTGCCAACAGAGTGGTTACCGAATGGAATAGACTTAGCAACCACGTAGCGAGTGCTGAAACAATTGGTTGTTTCAAGATAAGATTAGATAACTTCATGGACGGGGATGACAAGTGGTAAGAGACTTGGAACTGCCTAGTGTAGGCCTTATGGTCTTTTACAGTCTCCTCAATTCTTATGTTCCTTATTTTTCCAGAAAACACAACAACGTCTCCTGGTTCCCCGCTTTAGCTTGTGGAAGCTTCCGTCACGACAGACAGCGCCCGACTTCGCCTGTCAGTTGTTATCAGGACAGAGAGCCTAGGCGACAGACCTCGTCAACTGCGGACATTTGAACCCCGACACCAACTCCAGAGGTTCCGAACACGTTGACGCGACGGCTGGCGACTCAGAAACATAAAAATGGAAAATAATTCCACAGTAAAAACACTAAAGATGACAGCTGAGAGGACAAGAATTCTTCTTGTCCGCAAAGCTTATTTTAACGAATGCTCCCCTTCTCGCACTATCCTTGTACATGACAGTTTTTTTTTTACATTTGCTTAACATGTGCTGTCGGTATATTCTTGTCTAGATGTTTTGTTGTCGTCCAATCCCTCTCTCTCTCTCTCCCTGTGTAACATAAAATTTCTGAATCTGATGAAAAAAACATTAAACCACAAATAAGCTTATTCCGTGCAAAAAGTTAAAAAAAAAGGAAAGAAAAATATATATACACATACATATGTATATATGCATACATTATATATATATATATATATACATATATATATATATATATATATATATATATATAAATATATATTGATAGCATAGTTGGTAAGTTAATGCGCACTTGTTATGTGATAGCTGAGTTCGAGTCCTCGGCAGTACCACATTTCAATTTCTGGTTGTAGCTTCCATTGGGTCTCCCGATGTTGATGGCTTAGAATTAAAGTGCATTGTGGTTGTTAAAATGTATCTCTAATCACTGGGACCCATTCAATGTTGTATATATATATATATATATATATATATATATATATATATATATATATACAGTATATATATATATATATATATATATACACACACACACTTATATATATATGTATATATATATATATATATATACACACACACATATATATATATATATATATATATATATATATATATATATATATGTGTGTGTGTGTGTGTGTGTGTGTGTGTGTGTGTGTGTGTGTGTGTGTGTGTGTGTGTGTGTGTGTGACAGAGAGAGAGAGAAAGAGAGATAGAGAGAGTGCGTGTGGATGTGTGTGTGTGTAAATAAACGAATAAATAAATGAATAAATGAACAAATAAATCTATCTATATACCAAAAGCTTTTTCCACATTACAAGAGAGGCACCAACCTACTCATCCATTCCATCACCCTCTCCTCTCTCTCCTCTTAGCTCCTCGTGGATGACGGGTCATCCCTGTATCCCACCCACTACCTTGGGTCAGAAGCAATGCAGCAAGGCACAGCACATCCACAGCAAGGGCGCTTCACTTATCGGCTACCCCCCACCTCTGTCCCCTCATGCAGAAAAAGAGAAGACGGGGAGAAATCCCTTCGGGCTGTGTCAATTCATTTCTTATACATACTCCCTCACCCCCCCATCCTCCTCATGCATGACAGCATCATCCATACACAACCATTCTCCATTCACCCCTATCTTTTGTCCTCGATTAAAAAATAACAGCTCAATTAAAAATACAGAACGTCACAAGAATTTATGTTTGGTGTCATTCTGTAATTATACTGAGTTGTTATTTTTCGATTTAATTATGATTCCAGTTAAACTTTACCAATTGAAACCTTTAAAGCCGATGTAAGTTCGTAAGCTTTCTATCTGCTACGATACTTTTTATCTATTAATCATATTTTCTTGTCCTAACATAGGCGTTATGATGGTGTCATCAGAAGCGTGCCGGTCTCGCTTTCACTTAGTTGTGGGTTCAAATCCCGCATTCCTCTCAGATTTCCAGCAGTGAGTATTACCCATCCCATCAATCCAAACGCATAATATAGCAAAGGTGACGGCTTCGGCCGCAGCTATTTAGCGCCTCATGGTGTAGGCTCTTCATCCTTTCATATCGGTATTTTTTTTTTTATTATTATTTCCTGAAACCTATGTAAGATTAGTTTATGTAAAAACGTACTCACGTTTTGAAATAATGAAATGACTTTCTGTGTTCATTCTCACTGCTGCCAACAGCCATCAAATCTAACCCAACTTCAAAAGAATAGAAACTATTTGATGTTTGTACCTTATATCATATTTCTCGTATATCGGTCATAAACAAAAGTGAAATAGGGTAAATGCTTGTTTTGAAGAATGTTTTATCCTTTTCCTTTTCCACGTTTTTGTTCCTCGTCAAAAGGTACTTCCAATTTACCGTATCACATTTTCTTAATTGCTCTCACGTCACTTGCCTTCGAGTATAAAGAGACGTATTTCCTTCTTCAAGAACTTTAACACGTGTGAGGCAAGGTCATCATATTAAGACATCAAGGTAGGACTCATAATAATAAGTTTAAATTGGATAAATTTAGCTTTAAGAAGAAAACAAGCAAGAACCGGTTAACCAACAGAGTCGTTAACGAATGCAATAGACTTAGTAAAACTGGTTTACTAATTGGGTAGTTAATGACTTAGTAACTATGTAATGAGCGCTGAAAAAAATTGGTAGTTTTAAGAGATGAGATAACCTTATGGAGAGGAATTATAGGTGGTTAGGGACATGGAACTGCCTAGTATAGGCCTTATGGTCTCTTGCAGTCTCCTCCATTCTTATGTTCTTCCGTACTTCTTTCCTGCTTCGTCTAACAAACCTTCCACCTTCGTTAAATGTCACAAACCGATGGAATTTATTCTCTTCAAAGAATTTTATTTTCAAGATATGAACATAATAAAAACACAAGAATTGGGGGAGGGGAGACTGCAAGAGACCATAAGGCCTACACTAGGCAGTTCCATACCCCTTACCACCTGTCATCCTTATCCATAAAGTTTTCTTAAAACAACCAATTGTTTCAGCGCTCATTATTACAAGGTTACTAAATCTATTGTATTCATTAATCACCCAATTAGTAAACCGGTTCTTGCCTATTTCCTTCTTAAACCTAAATTCGTCAAATTTAAACGCATTACTACAAGTCCTAATGATGATACTTGTGGTCTCGTCATAGATGCTAAGATCGTGTTCTCTCTCTCTCTCTCTCTCTACTTTATTTTACTTATCATCATTATTATTTTTAATCAAAATGTCATTACCATCGCACCTCTGCTTAATAAAAGGATCACAAATCATCTATCCAATAATTCGAATCCCGCAATTCTCTCCGATTTCCTATCCTAACATACACTGACCTTATACTGACAAATAATTTATTCAAAATTCGAATGCAGCATTTCCCTCCGATTCCCTCACCTAGCCTGACCTAACCTTTAACTAACTCTATTCTCTGAAATGTCCGAGTCCTTGTCATTATAACTTTACTTTGCAAGTAATACGTTCTGTCTTACTTTATTCCATTAGGAGGCTCTGCAACTCTCTTCCTTGTGATACATTTCTATATATCTATAATATTGACTCAAATGAATATCACGACATATACTCTGTTGTAGGTCGTCGCGGCGCTAAGCTACGGTCTTTATTTATTTTATAAATCATTATTCATTCATTCGTTATTATCTGTTTATTTTTTCTATTTATCATTTATTATAGATTACTGTTATTTTCATGTTTGTTTACTATCTAACATTATCTATTTATTCATTCTATTTATCTATTTATCACTATTTTTCCAGCATCTGACCTAGTTATGGACCAAAAGGTTTCCTGTTGGCATCCTCTTCCTTTGTAATCATTTGTAAAAACATTTCCTCTATACCGGTACTTGACTTGGAAGAAGCAAGGTGAGGAGCCTACGCCAGGAGGCGCTGAGTAGTTGTGGCCGAAGCCGTGACCTTTGTCCTCAACTAAGCGAATTCAAGACCAACAGGCAGAGAATCGGAGAGGAGTGCGGGATTCGAACCCTAAACTAAGCGAATTCAAGATTACCACACTGAGAATCGGAGAGGAGTGCGGGATTCGAACCCTCAATTAAACGAATTCAAGATCACCACGGTGAGAATCGGAGAGGAGTGCGGGATTCGAACCCTAAACTAAGCTAATTCAAGATCACCACACTGAGAATCGGAGAGGAGTGCGGGATTCGAACCCTCAACTAAGCGAATTCAAGATCACTACGCTAAGAATCGGAGAGGAGTGCGGGATTCGAACCCTCAACAAAGCAAATTCAAGACCAGCACTATTGCCATTACCCCACCAGCATGCTTGATATATATATTTTTTTTCTAAATTGACTCCCTATAGGTATTCTATATTTTGTATATTTGCTTTAATACCACTTTTGAAAAGATGTAAATATGTAAAAAGTCTTGGAATCAACAGAAATGCTGTATTCTTTAACACGCCGATTTCCAGAATACATGTATCCCGCTATGCTATTCATTAAGTTAATATGGAATTACACAGTATTCACAGATACTCTCTTTCACATCAAAGGTAGCTCTTGCACAGTAAGCCAGACTAATCGCATTGAGTCCCAGTTGTTTTGATGTGATGGATTTCGTAAAAGGGACTTCGTGCAAAATGTCTGTCGAGCAGGGTAGTGAGAGGGCAGGAGATTAGTGAGGGAATATTTTTTATCAGCGTTGTAGATTCTTTGATAGATAAGTGTGGAGGGTCGCTATCTCATGAAACGGTGGGGATTACCCAGCTTCACTTGTAGGGGCTCTGCTGTGGTGCTGCGCCTTGTTAGGTTAGGTTAAGATATATCAAATTAGGTTAGGTTAGGTTAGGTTGGGCTGAGTTAGGTTAGGTTGGACTGGGTTAGGTTAGGTTAAGATATGATAAATTAGGTTAGGTTATATTGGGCTGAATTAGGTTAGGTTGGACTGGGTTAGGTTAGGTCAGGTTAAATTAGGTTAGGTTAGGTTGGGTTGAGTTAGGTTAGGTTGAATTGGGTTAGGTTAGCTATAATTAGGATAGGTTAGGTTAGGTTAGGTTGGGTTAGGTAGTATTAGGTAAGGTTAGGTTATATTAGGTCATTCTAGGCTAGGTTAGTTTAAGTTAGGTTAAGTTAGGTTATGTTAAATTAAGTTAGATTAAATAAAAGTTAAGTTATGTTACGTTAGGTAAGGTCATGTTAGATTAGTTCAGATTAGGTCAAGTTTGGTTAGATTAGGTTAAGTAAGGTTAGGTTAGGTTAAGTTAGATTAAGTAAGGTTAGGTTCCAATAGGAACGACACGGCAGGGAAAAACAACGAGGATGGCGGTAAAACGATTGTTTTAGTGGATCAGAGTGGAAGCAAACACAAACCCATTAGTCGAAAAGGAAAAGAAAAATCAGAAAACTGGAGTACTGGTGAGCCAGAAAAGGCAAAAGAACTCGTGAAAGACCCAGAAAGAAACTCAGGAAGTTGGGATGGTGCCCCTTTACAGAAGACTCTGTAGCGCGGAATTTAATTAACCATGCCCTTGGTCCAACTCGCTGGGGGCAGTTTTCGAATTGCAGTCACCTCGACCTCCGCCGCAATTATCGACGATTTCTCCCGCTCGGCCAGCGAGATAAAGAAAAAAAAAAAAAAAAAACTAGCTATTTTTCTCGCCTCTTTATCTTGCAAATTCTTTGGTGGAATAATTACACCATATAAAACACTAACAGCTCATGGCTATTTCGTATTTTTCTCTCTTTCTTATCTTGGACAAATTTAGGTTTCAGAAGGAAATATGCAAGAACTGGTTTACCAATGGAGTGCTAAACGAATAGAATTGACTTACGAATAGTAACCATGTAATATGCGCTGAAACTATTGGTTCTTTTAAGAGAAGGTTAGATAAGTTTATGAATGAGGATAGTAATTGGCAATGGACATGGATCTACCTAGCGTGCGGCTTATGGTCTCTTACAGTCTCTTCCATTGTCATGTTCTTATGTGCTTATTTTGGTGGAATAATTAGACCATATCAAACAATGAAAAGATTACGTCATACAACCTCGTCACACCACATTGCATTTTCTCGTTAGCCAAAGTTTCTGTCGAACGAAGAAAAAAATGAAAACGTTATTGAGGTAATCTCAGGAGTTATGAAAACAAAATTTGTATTTTTCAACATAAAAGAGAAAAGAACGACAGCTAACATGAAAAGAAAAAAAAACGAATTGTGGGGATAATTGAAATTAGTTTTTCATGCCGAGAAGAAAAACTGAATCAAAAACAAACTTTGAATGCCTTTTTGTTCTCACAGAGTATGACAAAACAAAGGTAACGTAATCTCACTAGGCGACATTAGTTCAGTAGTCAGACAGTCAGATTCTGTCATTCACTCTCTCTAATTCCCCCTGCTACCATCCCTCTCACGTACAAACACAAAGAAACACAGAGAACATGCAAACAGCAATAGAGCTATAGGTCAGAGTTTCTTAACCTGGGGTGCTAGCACCCCCAGGGGGTGCTGAAATCAATTTCAGGGGGTGCTGGGGAAGGTCACATACGTCTTTACTTTATAGTAACCAGGTGTTAGCCAATGGTAGGGGGTGCTGGACTGTTTAGGCCTGACCAAAAGGGGTGCTGAGGTCGAAAAAGGTTAAGAAACGCTGCTATAGGTCCTTACGAGGCTGCTTGCAAACTGAAAGGAGGTGTAGACAGTGGGCGACATTGTCCAGTAGTCAGGAGATCGGTTTCTGTCATTCACTTTCTCCAAGTGACCTGCTACCATCCCTCCCATGTGCAAACACAAAGGAATACAAATGAGATGAAAACAGCAACAGACCTACTGGTCTTCACGGGGCTGCTTACAAATTAGAACGGGATGTTGACAGTGGAAACAGTCAGGAACCACTGATCTGATTGTGTATGAACTCATGATGCCGAGAATAAATTGGATTGGTGCTGGAGTCCATGTAATTATCTAGGCGTTTTTTCAGTGCCAGTTGTATTTGAACTTACAGCATGAACAGGTCGTTCCAACATATACAATGCGGTTACAGAAAAGAAAACTTGATTCATTGCTCTTTGATCTCTTATAGACTATTCTGTAAACTTTATTTTTGGTGATATTACTACATCCACAATAAAAGTAGAAATACATCAAATGCAGGAACCACACGACCGTTGACAAAATTCGTGCGTGACCGCTAATGTTCCGAGCGTGCTTCGAATGCTCTCCGATGTTTTGGTCCAACAAAGAACGAAGAAGTTTTAAGATTCATTTAGATAAACACCTAAGCATTATTATTTATTTATTATTTAACTGTTTATTTTTCAATTATTTATCTATCATTTACTATAAATAATTTTATTTATGTTTATTATTTACCGTTATCTATTTATTTATTTATTTTATTTATTTACTTATCTATTTTTTTGCATCCGACCCATTTATGGATCAAAAGGTCTCCTGTCCGCTTGCTCTTCTTTTGCAATCCTTTGAAAGACACCAGATTTCAACCCACATAGCGCTCACGTCACAATACTTGTGGGCACGCGCCTCGCGCGAAACCTAAACAACCCAACTAGAAGCCCTCACTGCGTTCAGCGCTTTGCGCCGGGTCGTGATTCTCTTACGATGCTATTTCGGAAATAGTTCGTGCGTGGCCGATTATGTTCCGAGCGCGTTCCGAATTCTCTCTAATGGTTTGGTCCAACGAAAAACGAAGAAGAAGAAAGACACCAAACTTCAGCACGTATAGAGCTCTTCACACGAAACCCAAAGAAATCAATTAGAAATTCTCACTGCATGAGGGAGTAAATATCTATGTTCGTATTAACAAATTCATCTTTCTCTAGAATACATCATGAAATCGGTCTGTGCTCAAGAGTATACATACACACACAATATATATATATATATATATATATGCATATATATATATATTATATATACATATATATATATATTATATATACATATATATATATATATATATATATATATATATATATATAAGATAAAACAAAGAGTGCCACATGTCACGTATGGGGTTTCATGTTTGTATCAAGGTTAGAGCGTCGCAACTTGCGGCGGAGGTCGAGGTTGCGGCTGTTCGAATTCTGCCGCGAGCGAGCTGGACCAAGGGCATGGTTCATTATATTTCACTCTACAAAGCCCTCCGTAAGGGGCACCGTCCTAGTCTCCTGATAGGGGGGTTCACGACGAATCAATCAATTAGTCATCAAATACATATTTCTACATCAAATAAGGGTCTGGAATTGATATCATTAATAGCGCACGTAAATGGGTTCAGAACTATTAGACTGTTAAGTGAAAGTTGTTTTCTATGCAACTAGTGGCACTAAATTAGATTTTTTTTAATATGATCATATGGAAGAGAATCAAAATAAAATTATCAAAGAAATTCTAGAGCGATAGAAAAGCACAAAAACATCAGAAAAAAATGATAATTCGGAAAAGAATAAAAATAATATCATCAAAGAAATTCCGGAGCAATTGAGAAATATAACACAAAAGCATCAGAAAATATATATATAATTTGGAAAAGAATAAAAATAGTATTGCCCAAGATATTCCGTAGTAATGGAGAAATATAACACAAAAGCATCAGAAAAAAATATATATAATTTGGAAAAGAATAAAAATTATATTACCAAAGAAATTCTGGAGCAATGGAGAAATAAAACAAAAGCATCAGAATATATAATTTGGAAAAGAATACAAATAATATTACCAAAGATTTTCTGGAGCAATGAAGAAATGTAACACAACAGCATAAAAAATATCTATAATTTGGAAAAGAATAAAAATACTATTACCTAAGAAATTCTGGAACAATGAAGAAATATAACACAAAAGCATCAATAAAAATATATAATTTGGAAAAGAATAAAAATCATATTACCAAAGAATTTCTGGAGCAAGGGAGAAATATAACACAAAAGCATCAGAAAAAAAATGATTTGGAAAAGAATAGAAATAATATTATCAAAGAAATTCTGGAGAAATGGAGAAATATAACACAAAAGCATCAGAAAATGTATATACATAATTTGGAAAAGAATGAAAATACCAAAGAAATTCTGGAGCAAAGGAGAAATATAACACAAAAGCATAAAAGATATACATATATATAACTTGGAAAATAATAAAAATAATATTAAAGAATTTCTGGAGGAATGTAGAAATGTAACACAAAAGCATCAGAAAAGACATGACAGACGAGGAAAAATGTGAAGCAAGTTGGAGAGATCAGATTGGGGCAAACATTGTTCCATTAGGCAAAAGAGAGCAAAAGAAAACGGAAGAAGGTTGTTTGCTTTAAGGGGTTGCCACAATGGGCAGCTTCCACGGGCTTCACCAGAGCCGACTGTTGAGGGTTCGTTTAAGTGAAAACGACTTCGGTTACAATATTTTCTTTTTCAAATTTCCAAATATCAGATCGCCTTTCCGTCATATACAGCAAAGCTGAATCTATGGGAATGTTAGACATTTTGTAGAAATGGTCTTGGAGAAGTCTAGATATCTGAAACAGAAGTAGTTTGGACTGAAAGTCTCAGATGTCAGCGCTGATGAAGCCAATGGAAGCCCACTGTGATAACACCATTACGAAATCCAGTCGAGGTAAAAAAAAAAAAAAAAAAAAAAAAAAAAAAAAAAAAAAAAAAAGGGAGCTAATAGCTAATAGAAGACCTGGTAAAGGCTTAAAAAAAAAGAACATACGAACAGCAAGAAATATGAATTCAAGAAGGATATAGACAAGACTTGGTTTTACCGATACAGTGGTTAACGAATGGAACAGACTTAGTAACAATGTGGTGATTGCCGACACAATTGATTGTTTTAAGAAAAGGTTGATTAACTTCATGGACGAGGATGACAGGTAGTAAGAGACACGGAACTGCCTAGTGTACGGCTTACGGTCTCTTGCAGTCTCCTCCATTCTTATGTTCTTATATAAACCACTAAGAACGGATGATCTTGTAAGGTAGGATCTTTGTATGAAGGGACGTCTCTACTGTATACTGGAAAGCGAGGGTAAAAACCTCGAAGAGGAGAGGCAAAAGAGAGGACATAGAGAACTTCCGTTTTTATTAGAGAGCACAATGAGAGCTCACAAACACAAAGAAACTACTTTGTAGAACGCTGTCGTAATACCGGGAAAACAGTATATAAAGACCGGCATGACAGAATATGAATGAGGACAAAGCCGGGGCAAGGAGAGTTATTAAGTTCAAGCAGAATCTTATACTGTATACTGTATATATATATATATATATATATATATATATATATATATATATATATATGTATATATATATATATATATATATATATATTATTTGGATGATGGAGAGCATAAACGCAAATATATATATATATATACACACACACACACACATATATATATGTATATGTATATATATATATATATATATATATATATATATATTGCAGAAACCACAGGGAAAATAAAGTCGGAATACTAAACGTTTTCGTCTATTACGACATCCTCAGAGTACAAGAGAGAGAAATAGAACACAATATTTACACAGAAATAAGAAAACTGGGGAAGGTTATAGCCACATAAAACCTTCGGACAATATACATACACACACATTCATAAACACATGGTAATAATAATAGTAATAATAAAACAATAAAACAGCAAATACAAAAAAGGATAATCATGTGGCCGAAACGTCCAGAGGACATCTGGCACAATTAAGAGCCATGGTACTACTTTACTATCCTATTAATTATGAAATTATCTACAGAGAAGACTGGGCAAGAGTGAAGGATACGGAAGGATTTAATTTATATTAAAAGACGAAAATAAGATATCAAAATATGAGACGGACAATGATAATTGGAAGTGCTTATGTATAAAAGGAGAAGAAAAACAATTTATGATTTTACGAGGACTTTGGAAATTAACTAAGCTGAAACAACAAGTAATGGGTCGGAGAAATTGTAAAAGAGATAGGCAAAAATATGATGAAAAGAGAGAGAGAGAGAGAGAGAGAGAGAGAGAGAGAGAGAGAGAGAGAGAGAGAGAGAGAGAGAGAGAGAGAGAGAGAGAGAGAGAGAGAGAGAGAGAGGCAGACAGGTAGGCAGAAAGACAGGTACACCCACACCCACACAAAGAAAGAGAGAGAGAGAGAGAGAGAGAGAGAGAGAGAGAGAGAGATAGAGAGAGAGATAGGCAGAAAGACAAGGACACACACACACACACACACACATACACACACACACACACACACACACACACACACAGAGGCAGACAGACAGGCAGAAAGACAAGGGCACACACACACACACACACACACAGAAATAAAGAGAGAAAGAGAGAGAGAATGACAGGAAAAAGACAAAACAAAAATTATCGTTGATAAGAGTTGTAAGGTTATGAAGGAATTGGGGGTAGGAGAGGGAGGAGAGAGAAGAGAAGGAAATGAGGCAAAAGGCATCGAGAATTCCGAGATGAACAAATTTGAGACGCGCAGTTTTATGATGAATATATAAAACTTACCATATGAAGAGAAGAGGAAGAGAAATTTTGAAATGCCTTGAATATCAAGGAAAGAGAAACAGGTGTTGTCGGACGAAAGGAAGAGGTACAGAAACGAAAACGGAGTTTGGTCAAAGTAGCATTGATATGAAGATAAGAAAATGACGAGAAAGAATAATAAACAAAATGGATTGGAGAGAGATAAGAATGCGTCGAAAAGAGTGATAAGCGTTTGGTGGCATATCAGTGAAATGACACATGAAAGCAAATGGCTGAGACGGTGTGCAAATGTCTGAGACGGGACGCAAATGTCTGAGACGGGACGCAAATATCTGAGACGGGACGCAAATGTCTGAGACGGGACGCAAATATCTGAGACGGGATAGGAGAATCAACCAAGGAAGAAAAACACACGTTAACAGAGAGAAGAGACGGGGATAGGAGGTAATGCGAAAGAGGAAAGAAAATTGGAGGAAAGAGAAGAAAAATAAGTGGAACAGATATAGGGAAAAGAGGAGGAAGAGGAGGTAGAGGAGAGGGAAAGACGGATGGGAGTGAGTGTGGACGTGAAAAACGAAGATGAAGTGGCGAATCAAGGAAAGAGGGAAGAAACGGAGAGGCAGTGTAGCAGGGGGAGATTAGAATTAACTGCCTCACAGACACACAGAGAAGAGAGAGAGAGAATTAGACCCAGAGATAGATATACAGACAGATAGATAGGTAGGTGTATTGGTAGATCGACTGATATGTTGATATATAGAGATACAGACAAATACAAATAAACACACACACACACACACACACACACACACACACACACACACACATATACATATATATATATATATATATATATATATATATATATAGAGAGAGAGAGAGAGAGAGAGAGGGAGAAAGCTGAGTGTTTAAAACAACATATACAAAAAAGAAAAAGGGTGTAAATATAGGTGTGGGAATAGGATGCCAAATGGATGAATATGAAAGGATGGGAGAGAGTGAATTAGAGAGTGAGAACAATGTTGAATAAAATGGCTGAGGAATAAAAAAAAAGGAGACATGAGTTAGGAATGATGGAAAGGATAGGGCAATGGAGAAGGTGTGTGAAACAAAAAACATATAATAAAAATATTAATAAAACAAACAAATAAATAAATAAAATAACGTAAGAAGGAAATGTGGCCACGTTGAACAAGAAAAAATTAAACATGTACAAGAGACAAAGGAAATGGAAATGTTTAAGTGAAAGAAAGAGAGAGAAAGAGAGAGAGAGAAATAGAGAGAAAAAGAGAGAAATAGAGAGGGAGAGAGAAGTACAGTAGATGTGGAGCGACCAAGACTACAAAAATCGTGCCCGTGGCCTGTGGAAGCCGAGATTTTTTTTTTTTTTTTTTTGGGGGGGGGGGAGAGGTTCTGGGACTACTGCGGCAACTTGCCTTCGAGCAAAGCACAAGGACATTCCGACATATGCCCAAGAGTTGGCCCCGAAACTCTGTACAACTTTTGTCTCTGAATCTAATTTGGTTTGCTGCCCCCTCATTGTTCCGGAAAAGGACCCACATGGTCTCGAACCGCCACAGCCCACACTCCAGAAGACGAAGAAGAGGAAGAGGAAGGAAAAGAAGAAGAGGAGGAATAAGAAGATGAAAAAGAAGCAGAAGACGAAGAAGAAGAGGAAGAAGAGAAAGACGAAGATTAAGATGATGAAGAAAAAGCAGAAGACGAAGGAGAAGAAGAAGGAGACGAAGGAGAGGAAGAAGAAGACGAAGTAGAAAAAGAAGAAGATAAAGAATATGAAGGAGAAGAAGGAGAAAGAGAAGAAGGCAAAGGAGAAGACGAAGGAGATGATGAAGAAAAAGAAGATGAAGATGAAGGAGAAAAAGAAGAAGCAGAAGAGGAAGTAGAAAAAGAAGAGAAAGAAAAAGAGGAAAAAGAAGTAGAAGGAGAATAAGATGAAGAAGATGAAGAAGAAGAAAAAGAAAAAAGAGGAGGAGGAAGAAGAAAAAGAAGGAAAAGAAGGAGAAGACGAAGAAGAAGAAAGTAGAAAAAGAAGAAGAAGAAGAAGAAGAAGAAGAAGATGCCGAAGAAGACAACAAAGAAGAAAAAAAAAAAAAAGGAAAAAGAGGAAGAAAAGAATGCAGGCCTAAAATAACTACCGCGGTATTATATTGCTCAGCGTGCTCGGCAAGATGCTCGCTTATTTGCTCTTGCTGTGGTCTTACTCCCATACACCGGAGCGCCAAAGATCAGCGCACTCTGAATTCAACTCCAAGAAGTTAAAAACTTTTTTTTTAACTTATTCTATCGTGGCACTTAGTAGTTTTTCTGCGTCCTATGTCGATTTGGTTCCCAACAGCACCTGGACAGGAGTGGAGGCGATTTAACACTAAAATAGATAAATAAATAAGAATAAATATATAAATAAATAAATATAAAAAGGCGGCTTGCCCTCACAGAGGTTTCTCACTTCCCACAGCATAAGTGTGGGATAATAAATTTATTTCGTAATTCTGCGTATTGTGTTGGTGACTAACCAGAACCATGCTGGTCTCACATTCGCTTAGTTGTGGGTTCGAATCCTGCACTTCTCTCCGATTCCCTGCAATGACTCTTACCTATCCCAACAGTACAATCGTATTGGGCAAAGGTGATGGCTTCGGCCGCAGCTACACAGCGCCTCCTGGCGTAGGCTCCTCATCTTTGTAATTTGTTGGAGTGGGGATAGTTGATGTCTTAGTTCCTTGCAGCTTTTGTTAAACTCAATATAAAGTTCCTGGTTCAATTCATTGTGACGTGTTCTAAGATCTTCGTATCAGCAGAGTTCATATAAGGTTTAGTGACCTAATATCTGGCCTATATTCTGAGAAAAATTATACGGTGAAGTAAATAGGACACGTCCCATTTTCTTTCCAATTTTTTCTCTCCAAATAATAAAAATTTTCAAATTCCAAATTTTCCCAAAATTCCAAAAATTTCCAAATATTCCAAATGATAAAATAAAATTCGAGAATGAAGATCAGTCAAGTCTTCATCTTGCCACTTTTCAAAATCTCCTAAATTCTTCATCCTTTCTTTACATTAATCTTCACCCTCCTCTTCCACCCACGTTTCATTATAATTTTGATTTCTAATTTTTTGGGGGGGTTATATCGAAACATTTTACAACACATTCCTTCAAAATATTTTAATCTTACCCATTGAATTTTTTATTTTTCTTTTATTCTTTTATGATTACCTCATCTGCTTAGTACTTCCTCGATTAATATTCAAAATCCTCTTTTCATTTTTATCGTTCTTCTTTCTCATATATTTTCATTTTTCCCTCGTTCACTGCAATAGGGACTTCTATAGTTATTAATTAACTTATTGATTCATTTCTAAACTCACATTTCGTCACTTTTATTTGTGCCATACTTCTCTCCCCTTATATCTCGTCTCTCTCTTCCCAGCCACGTTGAGCACATTCTGCTGGATTTTGGCTTTTCAGTTGTCATTGAATTTTTCCTTTTATAAATATTTTCTTGTATCTTGTTTCATTTCTATAAGCATATATTCTAGAAACAAAAAAACAAAACAAGACCGTAATTTAGAGCGAAATATTTGACGATTATTCTAACGTCATGAACTCACTCTATCAAGAAGCTAATACGGTGCCCCTTATAGAGGACTTTGTGGCTTGAAATTTAATGTACCATGCCCTTGGTCCAACTCACTGGCTGTAGGGTTCGAACTGCCGTCACCTCGACCTCCGCAGCAAGCACTGACGCTCTAATTCGCTACATCCGCGATTCTATATACTGAGAGTTATTTCCCCCCTTATATGGTAGGTAGCCAAGTCAAAGACACGCACCCACCACCCTTTCCCCCCGTCACATCTTAGCTCCTCATGGATGACGGGTCATCCCTGTATCCCGTCATCGATAAAACACAGTATTCAGGGTCCTCGAACGAAGCGATGACGAGCTCAATTGAAGAAATACATCAATTCCGGATGCTATATCGACATGAACGCGTCGGAAACACGATATCTCTCAGAAATTACAAAAAAATAAAATAAAAACGAGTAATGGTTCCATCAACACTAATTAAGGTGCATATTTACATATTCAATCTCTATCACCATTCCACTCTGTATCATACACCACCCTTCCCCCTCCCACTAAGATGAGAGATGGGGGAAGAGAGTGGTGGATGGGAGTGGAATGGGTGGGAGTAGGTGCGTGCCTTTGACTTGGCTACCCTTCTTACATGGTGGAAAAAGTTCTTGCTGCTCTGCTGAACCTTTACTCTCTCTTTGACAATTGTTTGATTCCATCTATATACAAAACCACCATATATACTAGTCCACTTCATGAAAGCATATGAAATAGGATCTACTCCCATAACCCAAGCAGGAACTCACCTAAACTATATTTGAATACGAAATAATCAATCAATCATCCATCCTGAGTCCACTGCTGAACAAAGACTTCTTTCATACCGTTCCATGACTCACACAACTGCGCCACCATATGCCACGTCACTCCTGCAAACTTCTCTATGTCGTCTCTCCACCTTCTGTCTGGTCTCCCTGTTGCACGCTTCCCATCTCGCGTTGTCCACTCAGTAACATACTTCGTCGCTCATCAGCCGTTCGCGCTAACTTACCTGCCAAAGATGAATAAACACAAAAATAAATCTAAAGTTCAAAGAATATTATAACCGATGGTAAGAATCCTTTAAAAAATTTATATTTACATCAAATGCTAAACCTAAAATTTAATAAAGATGAAAAAGGTGTAACAAACATTAGAAAATATTTGGTAAGAAGAGAAGAAGCAAGGCAAGGTATATCTGTATGTTTAAAGAGCAGATTTTACATTCAGGGGTATCCTAAATGTAATCTACGGATATGAATATTGAAATTTGAAGTGACGGAGACGAAACTAATGGGATTACAGATGGCAATATAGAGATCAATACTGGGAATAACGCCGGGAGACAGAGAATGAGTACCTTTAATTAGAGTATACTTGCGTGAAAGAATATTGAGAATTGGGAAGGGAACTGGTTACCGAACGTAGCCAGAAAGGGGGATGTGAGAGTTGTGGAGGCGCGTTACTGACTAAACGTAGTAACGCAGCAAGCAAAGAATGCGACAGGTTACAGGAGTGAGGTCACAGTGGTTGACATAGTTGTGTAACACATGATGATGAATTAGGCCTTTGTTTAACAGTGTGCTCCGAAGGGCTAATAGACTGATAGATTGACTGCGTGATTAAAATTTCATCATTGTTTCTTGTTAGTGAATAACGTATCATATCAAATAAAACTGACGAGGGAAAACATACTTATTTGCCTTCGACTAGGTGAGGTTGAACAAAGCCTGATGTGAACAATACATTGATGATGTCACAAAGTTATTGAACTTTCCTAATATGACTCATATTTCCTGAGATCAACATATCATGTTGATCTCTAAAGCTGCTTTTCTTTGTAAATGAGACAAATATTTTCACATAACAGATATTTCCTGACGCTTCGATCAAATGCATTCCCAAAATTCAAATATCACCAAACCAGGATACACATTCTCTGAAAACTACGTGCGTATATATACATATATATATATATATATATATATATATATATATATATATAATATATATATATATATATATATATATATATATACATATGCCGGACAAATATTGACTGAAAATGGCACTGTCAATTTGAATCATTCACCGAATTTACACTAGTCCGAATGAGTTTTCTGTGGTCTGGATATGTAAACTATATTTTTGGTAAAGGCCATAGTGTCATACTAATATAAAAGAGGAGCAGTATTATTAAATTTTCACTGTTTGAATGATTTTGAGCCTTGACATAAGATGTTCAATTATTACTAATGGTGAATTAAAATCATATATATTCATTGAGAGATAAAAAATTTAAGTGTCCAAATACTTAACTTGAAACTGTGAAACACTTGTAAATTAGTAAATAATAATTAGAATTAAAGTCATACGTCCCTGTATGAAACCTTGTGAAATAAATCAGTATTAAACTAGACAACACGTTTATCTATTTTATGTAATATAATCTTTTCAATGCAACAAATGATTTAATATCATCTATTTTTAAGTGTCAGATATGAAAAAAAAACATGTTTATTTTACACAGTAAAATAAAAATGCATTTTACGAATAGAGTTAGCTCTCGCCAATATGAACCATTACATATTTTACTGTGCCTTGCTACATTGCTTCTGACCCAGGGCAGTGGGCGGGACACAGGGATGAGAGGAGATATAGGGTGTTGGATAGGGGCGGAATGGGAAAAAGCTGTTGGTATATAGATAGCGTGATAGAACTATTTCCTGAAACTCGCCCGAGAGTCTACACACTAGCATTTATGACAGGGCTACTAATATTTTCTCATATTTATAAGCATCTATGTATCTTTAGAAATAAAATTTACCAGAAGATGCCTAAGGTATAGGCGAAACGTTGTAATGCTATTGTTTTCATTTCCACTATGGACTCGATCGGTGATATTATTTATCATTTACCAAGTTCTAAGAAGAGAATAACTAGAAGAATTGAAAGTGTTAAGAAAAAGATCACGAACGCTGAGTATGCTGTGATATTTAATAGAAAATATATACATACATACATATATATATATATAAATATATATATATATATATATATACATATATATGTAATGTGTGTGTGTGCGCGTGTGTGTGTTTGTGTGTGTATATGTCAGTGTGTGTGTATGTGCATGTGCGTGTGTGTATGTGTGTGTGAACTTCGCCAAACCCCTAAGACCGACTCGTCGAATCCCTGGGGTTTCATCGAACTCAGGTCAAGACAAACTGATTTAGATATCAGTGCTGTTTATGTACAAGGGCATACTCATTTACGAATTTATGTGCGTGAGCTGCATTCAATTCTTTTTTCCTTTTCTGCATCGGAAGGGAGCAGTGGAGTCGTGTGATAAATGGGAAGCAAAGAGAGGGTTATGGCCATCGTTTGTCTTCCTGGTAAAGGTTATAGCCACTGTTTATCTTCTTGTTGGTAAGAAGCAAATGTGGTTGTCCAAAGCTCTAAACAGACTGATATGATACTGCTTGCACCATCAGGCTAATGTTTCTCTTTTCTCGGCTTCATATCCCTGTTGAATTCAATTTCACCGTGTTTGAAACAAGTCATAGATGTGTATTTGGGTGTGATTTCTGTGTTTAGCTTCTGTTTGTGCATGCGCGCCCGTTTGTGTGTGTGTGTGTGTGAGATTCACCTGGGTCCCGGTCTTTGAATCACGTGTTGGACTCGTGATCGACAGCTATTTCCCTCCCAGAAGAGAGCTCGAGCTCGTATGACCGATCTATGGGTAATGCTTTGAACTTACACGCACACACACACCCAACTCCCCGCCCACGAGAGTTGACGTAATGACTCGAAGCACAGCGATACTGAAATTACTTCAGCCCTGGGCAGGATTCGAACCCGGACCGCCGTAGTGACAGTCGGGGACTCTACCAACCGCGCCACCGAGTGTGTGTGTGGTGTGTGTGTGTGTGTGTGTGTGTGTGTGTGTGTGTGAGTGTGTGTGTGTGTGTGTGCGTGTGTGGTGAGAGCTCCCGTTTGTGTGTATGTATGTATATGCGTATGTTTCTTTATGGTCATATTTGTGTTTTGTGTGCGTGTTTATACACAAGGAAACCCAGAGGTCCGACAGTCAATGTGTATCGCCACGTTTTTCTTGTCTTCCCTTCTCTCAAAGGATTTCCCCTCTATTTTCTCTCTTCTCTTTAAGCTTTACTACATTCTCCTAGCTTCCTTCTCCCTTCTTCTTGATGTCTCTCAGGAGTCCAGCTCCTTCAATTTCTCTCGGTAACAGCCACTTTTGTTGATCTCCGAAAGCAGATTTTTCATTTTCCGGACTTCCTGTTCTTTAGTAGTCCTTTCTTTGGAACGGCGTATCGTCACCCTTCACGTCATAGCACTTGATGAGCAGGAGAAATAATAGAATAAATAAATAAATAAATAAATAAAATCACGACTGCCCCAACCTAGGCAAGAACAATATATTGCGCTATATATTGCCTAAGAAGGAAATTGGCAAGAATTGGTTTACCAAGAGAGTGGTTAACGAATGGGATAGACTTTGTAACCATGTAGTGAACGCTGAAACAATTTGTTGTTATAAGAGAAGGTTAGATAACTTTATCCATGGGAATGTCAAGTGGTAAGGAACATAGGACTCCTTAGTGTAGGCATTATGGTCTCTTGCAGCCTCCTCCATTCTTATGCTCTTATTATTACAGTGTGATGGAAACCTTCACAAATGTTAGAGGAATGTCGGAAAAGAAAATTCAGGAAAAAATCAGGTTCTGATGCTCTACCAAATGACACCAGATTAGAGACGCAGAAATGGCGAAATAAAAGATTTTATATGAATATGCATTATCCGCGCTGGTGACGTAATCGGAAACGGGCTGGTCTCGCATTCGCTTAATTGTAGGTTCGAATCTCGCACCAACAGTCCAAGCGCGTAGGACAATGGAGACCGCTACTCAGCGCCTCTTGGCGTAGGTTCTTTACTACTGCTACTTATATCTACACTTCTCCTCCAACATATCAGCTGGCTATGGTTGGGCTCTCTCATTTTATAATAAACCAGAGGATTACTTAGTGCCAATATTGTGACCGGGATTTCCCCTATTTATGCATTCTTACCCACAAGCATGTTTGTATGTAAAGTGCAAAAATAATGCATTTGGAGTGAGAGGGTACTGGACCCGACTTTGGTGGTGAAGATGGTCAAAACGGCCGAGGAAGGCTGACTGCATTAGGTCAGATCGGGTCATTGCGTGGGGTCACTAGTCGCTTATAAGGAGCGCCAGCATCTAGAAATGCTTACTTTTCTCAGAGACTCTTTTCCGAGAGATCTCCGCCGCCTCGTCTTTCCCTTTCCCGGGACCAGCTGGATCACGTGACCTCCCAGTCGCACCTTTGTTACTTTAGTTATTGTTGATTTCATTACTGTAAGTCTAGAGTTAACCAGAGCTTGTATATAGAGGACACAGGCATCATATTTCATTTTATATTGTTCTTTTATTGTGCTTACACTAGACTCACCCTGATTCGGTTGCAAAGAAAATTCCAAAATGGAATGTTTGATAACATCCTTCTACATATTTCTCCAACCATCTTCTATGGTTGGACTGGAGTGAAAGATAATGTGGAGGCTGCGGTAAAAGAGAGGACGTGGAATTGGGCAGATAAGTTAGTACGAACGAATTATGGAGCAAGTGTGTTACTGAGTAGACGCCGCGAGATGGGAAGCAAGATGGAGACCATACACAAGATGGAGAGATGAGATAGATAAGTTTGCATGAGTAACGTGGCAGAGGTTGGCGCAGACTTGCGAGTCATGGAATGGTATGAAAGAGGCCTTTATTCAGTAGTGGATTCAAAATGGCTGGTTGATTTATTTTCTTTGACCTCAGCATCATCATATACCTTACACTATATAAAATAAGGTAGTTTTCAGGTGCCTAAAATTTCAATATTCAGCAGTGGATTCAAAATGGCGAGTTGATTTATTTTCTTTGACCTCAGCATCATCACATACCTTACACTATATAAAACAAGGTAGTTTTCAGGTGCCTAAAATTTGAAATATATGAATTTAAAACGAAATTGTAATTAAATAATAAAAAAAAAAAGTCTCTTTTGGGACCGCCCTAAGAGTGGGAACAAATCCAGGAAAACATGCCCATGTAACCAGAATTGAGATACAATATTTATGTTGGTATCAGACAAGAACCAAAGGCTCATCACACTGGGCTATTTTTCCTTCGACTGTTGGACCAGAGTCCGCAGCTTTCGGGAAGGAATCTGATATGCTGGAGGAAAATAAATATCCCTCTAGCACACCAAATGTCACTCGATGTATTTTTGTTGAGAAAACGAAATAGTTTGGCGTATTGTTTTTGCGGCATGAAAAGTGCTGGGTGTGGGCGGTGCAACTGATTAATTGGAGGTTGGGGGAGATATAGCTCAGTGTGATAACCCCTTTAGGCTCACGGAGCACGGTTTGATATAGCCATACCATATCATTTGTCAAAGGTACCGGTAGTAGAAATAACAGTAGTAGTAGTAGTAGTAGTAGTAGTAGTAGTAGTAGTAGAAGTAGTAGTAGTAGTAGTAGGTCAGCCCTAATGATCCACTGCAAGACCGGCCTATTCCATGACCATATCATTTGTCAAAGTTAGTAGTAGTAGTAGTAGTTGTAGTAGTAGAAGGTCAGCCCTAATGATCCACTCCAGGACCGGCCTATCCCCTGACCATATAATTTGTCAAAGGTAGTAGTAGTAGTAGTAGTAGTAGTAGTAATAGTAGTAGTTGTTGTTGTAGTAGTAGGACAGCCCTAATGATCCACTGCAGGACCGGCCTATTCCCTGACCATATAATTTGTCAAAGGTAGTAGTAGTAGTAGTAGTAGTAGAAGTAGTAGTAGTAGTAGTAGTTGTAGTAGTAGTAGGTCATCCCTAATGATCCACTGCAGGACCGGCCTTTCCCCTGACCATATTTGTCAAAGGTAGTAGAAGCAGCAGTAGTAGTAGTAGTAGTAGAAGTAGTAGTACTAGTTGTAGTAGTAGTAGGTCACCCCTAATGATCCACTGCAGGACCGGCCTATCCCCTGCCCATATTTGTCAAATGTAGTAGAAGTAGTAGTAGTAGTAGTAGTAGTAGTAGTAGAAGTAGTAGTAGTAGAAGTAGTAGTAGTACTAGTTGTAGTAGTAGTAGGTCGTCCCTATTGATCCACTGCAGGACCGGCCTATCCCCCGAGGGACGATACGGCCTCTGCACTATGTTACTTTGCCACGGTGATTTGATCCGGGTTGGTAAGGTTGTTCCGTAGGGCGAGAAGTACTGCATGTAAAGTTGTCGTTGGTGTGTTGGAATGGCTGTCGTTGTGGACGAAGTCTGAGATATGTGTAATCAGCTCGACCATACTGATTAGGTGCTAGCGACACTGACCTACCTCAGCTCTGATGTCCGCCGTTGTGAAGAGAGGTCGGAAAGCCATGGAAATGCTCTGCACTGACCGGGGATCAAACTCGGACCTCACACGTTAAGAGGCGGGAACGTTACCCACTGCTCCACGCAAGGTACTTGGTGCTAAAGACTTGAATGTACCTTCTCAAGTAAGTTTTCAGTGTATATGTGTCATTATATAGATTCAGTTCTAGCTTTCTATTGTAGAATACTATATGACTTCATCGTTGCAGGTGATTAGAATTATCGTAAGCGTTATTTGACTGTTTATTATTTGCTTGATTTTCATCTATTATTATTTATCTGTAAATTTATCATTATTTACTATTTACCGGCTTGTTTATTATTTAATTATACCTAAGAATTTATTTATTTTATATATTATTATCTATATTATTATCATTTTTATTATATTTTATTTATCTATTTATTTTCATTTATTCTTTTTTATCATTATTATATATATCTTTTCGCATCTGACCTAGTTATGGACCAAAAGGTCTCCTGTCGGCATGCTCTGCCTTTGTAATCCTTTGGTAATATGGTTTATTTTTAGCAATATATAAATAAAAATTAATACTAATTTTGTAAATTAAGATATATCAACGTAATACCTGCTTTCTTTGCGGAAATCAATGATTAAAAAAAATGTGAAAGCAAATACGGTGCCGAGCGGAGCTGCGACGATAAATTTGAGACGCCATATTGTCTGTCCAGTCCAAGCAATTAACATCCCTGATAACGACGACCCTGATAACCTCTAGCATTACAGGTACCACATTACTAAATGCAGGTTAGGTTAGGTTAAGTTAGACCAATTCATCATACTTTAATTTCCTCGACCTCTGCATTTATCAAAACAAAGATGGCGTTTCAAGCACTCGCCGCGACTCTGTTCGGTAGTGTATCGCTTTAAGCAGCTTTTTCTGTTGTTGATTTCGGCCAAGAACGACGTATTTTATATATTACGTTGATGTGTTATAATTTACAAAATTAATATCTAATTTTCTATTGCTATATCGTTTAGGTGTACACCTATAAAGTTTACCAAACATATTCTGTATTTCTTTTGTACCATAAAAAAGAGAGAGAAAAAAAAAATAACACCGTGCAATTCAGAAAACGTAATATGAACATTTTAAGTATAATAAATTTACGGTAGCTTACGGGAGTCGTCATTAGCAATGGAAATATTCTCGTGTTCCCCGCGCACTTAGACCCAGCGTATTTACTGTCGCATGATAAACATTGCATGCAAGGTTTAACAACTTTTCTGCAATCCGGGACGGCCGTGAATTCTTTTGGTTTATGAAACACAAGAAGCTTCCTTGTTTCCTCGTGAGCCTCGCGTTCTCATGTTTATCAGATGAGAAACATCTATTTCCCCCCCCTTCATGCATATTAACATTGTCATTTGGTGCATATAGATTCAAAACATATCTAATGTCAACGATAGTAAATATGCACAGCTAAGATGAAAGGAGCTAAGACGAGAGGGAAACGGCGGATGGTGGATGGGAGTGGGTTCGTTGCTTTGACTTGGTTACCTCACATATAGGGGGGAAGATACCCTTGGTGTAAAGATAGATAAATAAATAGATAGACAGAGATATATACAGATATATAGATAGACACATGGATATTTTGTATAGTACACTGGTGACGTAATCGGAAGCGTTGGTCTCGCATTTCCTTAAGTGTGGGTTCAAGTCCCTCACTTTTCACCAATTCCCAGCAGTGGTTGCTATCTGCCCCAACAGTCCATAGGCAAAGGGAAAGGGTGACGGGTATGGCCGCGGCTACTCAGCGCCTCAAGGCGTAGGCTCCTCACTTTCTTCTTCTTTGGGTATTCCTTTGAGGGTGTTTACTGTTGTTGGTCGACGCAGGAACCAATGGCAACGAGAGACTGGAGAACTGGAATCTCTTCAGCGGGGCTTTCATGGCCCCTAGACTTCAGCAGTAAAGCCTAGCGCAGTGGCTCTCAACCTGGTTCCCTATGGCCTGCTGTTAGAAATTATACATTTCTATATAATGTGAGGAATCTGAATATAAGAAAAATGTATGAAATATAACATAACTACGATAGACAACTTTGTAATAAAGGAAATATTATTACTATTATTATTTTATTTTATTTTATATAGCTTTATTGGCGGGGTGGGATTTGGGAGGAAAACGAATGGGAACCACACCAACGTTGAGAATTCATGGAGTGGAGTATGTGGAGGTGGGGCGGAGGGTGGAGTGGAAAGATGTTGAGGACCATTTCTCCACAAGTTACTACTATTTCATCGCCCATAGCATTGGGATGTTTTGTGGGAGCGAAGATCCAATCCACTTTTAACGACTCTAAAGGAATTTGCTTGTCCATTTGAGCGGCTTAAAATATCCTCTTTTTCACTCTCACATGTCCAGGATTCTTCTTGCCGTCCAGGATTCTCTTCGCTGCTTTTCCATTTTCCGTGGCTTTTATGGTTCTTTTGAATTCTTCTTTGGCCTCCGCAAAGGACAATATTCCTTTCGTGTCATCCTGGATTTTCCTTTTTCTGCTCCGTTCCTCCAAATTAATGTCCTTTCCGTCTCGATTTATGCTTAGGATTGTGGCTATTCTCTGATTTAATCACCTGTTTTCAATCGGCGTGTGAGTTCCGTCTGTTCAGATTCAATTATATTTCTCCTTTTTCTTTAATTCTTAGTGCCCCAATTGGTCCATTGAAACACACACACACACACACACACACACACACACACGCACGCACACACAATCACGCAGATAAAAACAAATTATCTTGGGATTGAATACCCCTTATACTTTTTCTTTCTTCAGTTTTTATGTTTTAATCAATTTATTTTACTTGATTTGAACCCTCTCATGGTACCTCCAAGTACTTCCACAAAAACCTGAACCTGTTGCGAAATTAAGGCAAATGGGTTAACAAACACCGCTAGAACTCGAACCCTTGTATGAGCGACCGCTTACCACAAAGCAAGGACGATACCATTGCTCCACACGTGACCGTACGAAAGGAAACGCTCTGGAACTCGGCCTTACCAGGTCGTTCCTTTTTGTGCGGACGCTCGATTCCCAACGGCGGGGTTTGCGCCATCCCCTTGATTCTTCATTCTGATCGCTGGGAACAAATCTTTCTCCAATTCGTAATGACTTATCTCCCCTCTCATTCTTTCCCTCGTCTTTTTTAATTCCTCCCCCTCTTCTCCTCTAATATATTCAAAATACATCTGAAGCTCAGAGCGTTTGCATTTCCGCCATCGAGTCTTTCATTATCGTGACGTCAAGAACGTTTCAGTATTCAAGGACGAAACCAGCCAAGAAGGAAGATCCTGGGGTGACTTAATAGAGGTATTCAAAGGAGTCAAGGGTTTTAGCAAGGGTGATGCAGGCAAGGTCATGAAAATTATTCAGCAGGGACTCGTAGTAATAGGGCAAAGGTGACAGCTTCGGCCGCAGCTAATCAGCGGCTCCTGGCGTAGGATCCTCACCATCTAGTCAGAAACGGTCTTACCAATCACGTCTTGAATGAATGGAATAAGATTTCAGTGGAGGCAAGTGAATATAATAGAGTGAAATTTTTAAGATTCAATTTGATATAACTTTTTTCTCCAACTGATCTTGTTATGAACCAAAGGGTCTCTTGTCGGGTTTCATGCTTTAGCCCAAGCGCAAACTGAGACACAGGCGACACAGGCAACACAGGCGACGCAGCACAGAACAAAGGCAGACTTCCTGTTGTTGAATCGAAGTACAGTTCGAACTTCGTACTTGAAGCAATTCAAATAAGAGGGAAGCTCAAGCTGTACTTCAACTCAGAAAAAGGAAGTCTGACTTTGCTCTGAGCTGCGTCGCCTGCGTCACCTGCGTCGCCTGTGTCACCTGTGTCGCCTGCGTCTCAGTTTGCGCTTAGGCTATCACTATGACTAACTACCTCATTCCCCCTTTCTGCTTCTTTTAAAGCTGGCCTGCCCCACGTCGTCGTCATCGCATCTTTGACTGAGTCCTCTAAAATTAATAAAATGGTCTGGCGTCAGGCAACAGTCTGCTGAGTACACGTCATAACAACAAGGAAGTTAATCTCTCTCCCTCCCCCTCCCTCTCGTCCCCCCAACTCCCCCTCCTCCCTTCCCCTCCACCTCCCTCTTTTCCTCTACTTCCCATCCTCCCTCCCTCTTTCTTTCCAACTCCTCCTCCTCCCTCCCACTTTCCCCTCCTCCCTCTCTCTTTCCACTCCCCCTCCCTCTTTCCTTCCCACTCCTCCTCCTCCCTCCCACTTTCCCCTCCTCCCTCTCTCTTTCCACTCCCCCTCCCTCTTTCCTTCCCACTCCTCCTCTTCCCTCTCACTTTCCCCTTCTCCCTCCCACTTTCCCATGCTCCCTCCCTCTTTTCACTCCCCCTTTCCTTCCAACTCCCCCTTCTCCCTCCCTCTTTCCCTCCACTTTCCGCTCCCCTTCCCTCCTTCTTTCCAACTCCTCCTCCTCCCTCCCACTTTCCCCTCCTCCCTCCCTCTTCCCCTCCTCCTTCTCTCTTTCCTTCTAACTCCTCCTCTTCCCTCCCTCTTTCCTTCTAACTCCTCCTCTTCCCTCCCTCTTTCCACTCCCCCTCCCCCTTTCCTTCTAACTCCTCCTCTTCCCTCTCACTTTGCCCTCTTCCCTCCCTCTTTCCACTCCCCCTCCCTCTTTCCTTCCAACTCCTCCTCCTTCCCACTTTCCCCTCTTCCCTCCCTCTTTTCGCTCCCCCTCAAGGTCTCTCCCCCCCCCCCCAGAGACCTCTCCCTTTCCGTCCCCTGCCTCTCCCATCCCCGTCCCATGCCCTTCTCTTCCCGGCCCATTTCCCTTTCAATCATTCCTCTATTTTCTTCTTTATCTACTTTTCTTCTTTATCCTCCTTCAGCCCTCTTCTCTTCTTTTTCACTCATGGTAATTATATTCATCTTCCACAATCTCTATTTTTTTCCCCTTTTCTTTGCCCTCTAATTTCGTTTCTTCCTAATTCCACTTTTTTTTTTCTTTAATCCCTCTCCGAGGGTACCTTCCACATAAAAAATACCACCCGTCATAATCACAAAATCCCATGGATATATCATGTCCCTTCATTAAGGCCCTATCACACTGGGCTATTTTTCCTACGACTTTTGACGTAGATTTGCAGCTCGGAGCTTTCGGGAAGGAATATGATATGCTGGAGGAAAATAATTTTCCTCCAGGATTTCAAATGAGAACTATTGAGAAAACAAAATAGTTCCCGGGGTTGGCGATACCGCCGATGAGTCGGAGGTCGG
>NC_134784.1:32482137-32494637 GCF_046742065.1 Oratosquilla oratoria
GGGGCACCGCCTTCACATTGTCAACGTGTGTGTGTGTGTGTTTATTCACCTAATATTCAGGAAAAGATACGATCGTGAGGTCTGTTCTCTGTGTTTCAGTAAGTGTGAAACATTACTTGGTCGCGTTGTAAAAAAGATTTGAGTCAAGAATATATATATATACATGTACTATATATACATATATATATAGTACATATATGTGTGTGTAACTACACCAAAGCATTCAGTCTCTTTATGATCTTTGGGTTCAGTCTGGCCTTCGTTTCAGAATTAGTACATTTCGTTAATTTTTCTCTTTCGCGGCGAGATACCCTCTGACACGGTCACAATGACCAAATCGAGGTCACGGTGGATTCATTTCTTCTCCCCCATTCTCCTTCTTTATGTTGTTATCTTAAAGTAGAAATCTTGGGATAATCGATGAACCGAGACGGTTCGTATAAAGAGGGCCTGACGTTACGAAGCAGACCGATCACACACACACGCACACACACACACACACACACACACACACACACACACACACCATGACTTGGTGGCGCGGTTGATAGAGTCCCTGACTGTCACTACGGCGGTCCGGGTTCGAATCCTGCCCAGGGCTGAAATAATGTCAGAATCGCTGCGCTTCGAGTCGTTGATCCAACTCTCGTTGGCGGGGAGTTGGGTGTGTGTGTGTGTGTGTGTGTGTGTGTGTGTGTGTGTGTGTGTGTGTGTGTGTGTGTGTGTGTGTGTGTGTGTGTGTGTGTGTGTGTGCGTGTAAGGTCACAGCATTACCCATAGATCGGTCATACGAGCTCTGAGCTCTCTTCCTGGAGGGAAATAGTTATTAATCAGGAGTCCAGCACGTGATCCAAAGACCAAGGTGAATACACACACAGACACACACACACAAAACAAAGGAGGCGTGATGCCCTTAGTTACGATGTAAACCGATGACAGAAAAAAGAAGAAAAAACAAAAAAAATCAGCGTACCACTCAAAGGGCCTTCCATTGGGATGCAGATCGATGACAACAAAAATAAATGAATAAATACATAAATAAACCAATGAATAAATAAATAAATAAATCCAAGGCGTGAGATCGAACAGTGTACCACGCAACGCCCACTAAACCCTTAAGACCTTTAGAAGGGGTTTACACGGTCTAACGGTTCGTCGAACGCGGTTCGACAGACACGTGTTTAAAGTGATGTGTGAACGGGGTATTTGGTTGTCGAACACGTTGTTCGACAACCAAATACCACGTGACAGTGTAAACCCCCTCTTAGACAACTCTACTTGAGTCTCTTGGAAACACGTCTGTGTGTCCCTGGAATCCTGGAAAACCTTTTCAGTTCCCCTGAAGACACCTCTCTCTTTCTGTGTGCCCCTGTGATTCAACATGGTCTTGGATCACGTGCTGGACTCGTGACCGACAGGTATTTCCCTCCCAGAAGAGAGCTCAGAGCTCGCATGACCGATCTATGGGTAATACTGTGACTTTACACGCACACACACACACATACACAACTCCCCGCCCACAAAAGTTGGAGTAACAACCCGCAGCGCAGCGTTACTGAAACTATTTAAGCCCTGAGAGGAATTCGAACCCGGACCACCGTAGTGGCAGCCGGGACCTCTAACCACTACGCCACGAGGTTGTGTGTGTGTGTGTGTGTGTGTGTGTGTGTGTGTGTGTGTGTGTGTGTGTGTGTGTGTGTGTGTGTGTGTGTGTGTGTGTGTGCGTGTAGGTAAGTCATTAGAAATGTACCACAGTAAAATACAAACAGTCCTTTGATATCAAATGGTAATCAAACTTTCAGAAAATGTTGTCCGTATCTCGCGGAAGAAAGAAGCCCTTACCATAATAGCAGACTCCTCCTTATCGATTTTCCAGGATCCTGTACACTTGAAGCTAGCTCCCATCCCACACAAATCCAAAACCAGCCTTTGGCAGACACCCGGAAACCAAACAACCACCTCAACACGACCAACCCTTAAAACAACAACAACTACAAATCTGTTTAAACACTTCTAGAGTGAAGGAGAACAATTAAACTTTGCACGCAAGTTTTCTCTCGAAGGGAATCATCGAATAAAGGAGAGTTCGTGGTAGTTCGTAGGCAGAGGCCAATACCCAGAGTGCAATAAGTTCTTCCAGGCGGCGTGTCATGAAACACTATTGTTGTGAGTGGAAGTATTTCTTCTCGCAAAATTCCCAAGAGAATTTTGGAGGTGTGTGGTGGTAAGATCAAGGGAGAGAGAAATATGTAAAGAAAGAGAGACAGAGAGAGAAATAGAAAGAGAGAGAGAGAGAGAGATAGAGATAGAGAGAGAGAGAGAGAGAGAGAGAGAGCGTGCGTGTGTTTGTGCCTGTATGCGTGTGTGTGTTTGTGCATGTGTGTGTGTTTGTGTGTGCCTGTGTGTATCCCTCTGATAGAGATTGGGTGAGTTTAGAAATACATCTCCATGAACTTGTACTCCAGCTGAAGGATGATACATATATATACCTGTATATATATATATATATATATAATATATATATATATATATATGTATATATATATGTAGATATATATACATGTAGATATATATATATATATATATATATATATATATATATATATTTTTTTTTTTTTTTTTTTTTTTTTTTTTTGAGGGAGGTTTTGATAAAAAAAAATTATAACTTTAGAAAAAGAAAAATTCCAAACAATTTCAACATCATATTGTTACCAAGCAATACCGATGATATACTTTCATAAACAGGAATATTATTCTGAAATTGATGTAATTGATAGTTCCCCTAACCTATACATATCTGTTTCATGAAGTATTATCCGTTGACGTAACACTATAGTGTCTGTGGCATAGTTCCAATTCCCTTTCCTTAATTAAATATTTTCCTTGGAGTCATAAAAGGTGTTCAAGTGGGTCAAAGGCTTTAACAAGGATGACACAAACAAGGTCATCATATTAAGACAGCAGGGCAGGGCTCGCGGTAATGGATTTGAATTGGACAATTTTAGGTTTAAGGAAATTGGCAAGAACTGGTTTACTCATAGAAAATGTTAGTCAACTTTATGAATGGGGATAACAGGTGGTAAAGGACCAGGAACTGCCTAGTGTAGGCCTTATGGTCTCTTGCAATCTCCTTCATTCTTATGTTCTTATAAGATAATTTTACGCTCATTCGCGGAATAAAGCACAAGAGTGAGTTTCTAATCTCAAGCAGGGACCTGTCGTTTACACCTTATCTAAAAAAAAAAAAAAAAAAAAAGGGAAACTTTCTCAAGGTTTTATCACACTGAGATATTTTTCCTCCGACATCCTACCTCCATCCTCCATTTGAATAACTAGAACATGAGTTCGCTTGCAGAAATCTAGACTTCTATAAGATCATTTCAACAGTATGTCTAACATTCACATAGGTTTACAATCTCTTAGTTCATCTATCAGCTTTGCTATGTAGGACGGAAAGATAATTTGATATTTGGAAATTTGAAAAATAGAATTTCGTAACCGAATTAGTTTTTAATCAAACGAACTCTCGACTGTCGACGCTGGTGAAACCCTAATTTGATGCCCAGTGTGATAACCCCTTTAGGACGGACACAATCCCCGCTTTCGCCTCATAAGTGGTTCTCAGCCTCTTTTCTTATGTATTACTGTTCTTTAGCCTCCCAGAAACTCCACCACCAGTGTACAGAAACCTAGTGCATTTGTGGCCCTTTTTGTTGGCCACTGTGGCCCACAAGTGATCATTGAACAATGGGGGTGAGAACCAATGGCCTACAGGATGGTGAGGAGCCTACGCCAGGAGGCGCTGAACAGCAGCGTCCGAGGTCCTTACCTTTGCCCTATGATGCGCTTGGACTGTTGGGGCAGGTAACTGACAGTCACTGCAGGGATTCGGAGAGAAGTGCGGGATTCGAACCCACAAATAAGTAAATCCGAGAACAGCATGCTTCCGATGACGTCACCCGCCTAGAGGTACGTGAGGAGCCTACGCCAGGAGGCGCTGAGTAGCTGCGGCCGAAGGCATCATTTTTGTCTTATGATGCGCTCTGGGGAGTGTAGGGGCAGTTAATTAACAGTCACTGACGGGAAGTGGAAAGGAGTGGAGGATTCGAACCTTGAAATGTGTGAATGTGAGACCAGCACGATTCCTGTGACGCCACCAGCTCTTCGATCTCAGACAAGTGCTCTGTATCTCTTTTCGTTGTTTTGTATTTCATCGTTTGAATTTTCTCATTTCGTTTCGTTTTTTCAAATACAATGTTCAAATTCCGAGCAGGATTCATGTCTATATCTATGTTTTAATTAACCATGTTCCTCCTACTATTCTTCGTTGTCCTTCTCCTTTAATTCAAATTAAGTTCAAATTCCGTGCACGATTCATATGTATATCCGTATTTTAATTAACCATTTTCCTCCTACTCTTCTTCGTTGTCCTTCTCCTCCTCCTCCTCCTTTTCCTCTTCCTCCTACTTTATAGTGTTCAAATTCCCGGAAGTACTCATGTGTATATGTGTTTCAATTAATCATCTTCTTCCTACTTCTCTCCCTCCTCCTCCTCCTCCTCCTCCTCCTCTTTCTCCTTCTCTCTTTCCTAGCTTTCCTTTTACCTACTTTTTCCTTTGATTTTCCTTAATTTCTTATATCTATCCATTCTTCTTTCCTTCATCCTCCTCCTTTTCTCCTCCTCTTCCTTTCTCTCCTATTCATCCCCCTCTTCTATTTTTCTTCTATTCTTCCTCCAGATCCTCTCTCTCTCCTCTTCCTCCAGCTCCTCCCCTTCTTCCCCCTTTCCTCCTATTCCTCTTCTTTTTTCTCCTCCTCCTCCTCTTCCCCCTCTCCTCCTTATCCTCATGTCTCTCCTCCTCCTCCTCCTCCTCCTCTTCCTCCTCCTCTCCCTCCTTCCCCTTTCCTCCTTCTCATGCTCCTCCCGTTCTCCTCCTCCTACTCCTCTTCCCTCCACCCCCACTCCTCCTCCTCCTCCTCCTCTTTTTTCTCGCCGAGACTCGGAGTGTCCATCTCTTCAATCGTCCTCCACGTCCTCATCTCAATCCTAATTTTTCTTTCATTCCAATTCCTAGCTTCGCTCCCTTCCTTTCATCTTCCTCCCCCTTTCGTGACTCAATTTTCTCATTAATTCCCACCCGTCCTCTCTCTCTCTCTCTCTCTCTCTCTCTCTCTCTCTCTCTCTCTCTCTCTCTCTCTCTCTCTCTCTCTCTCTCTCTCTCTCTCTCTCTCTCTCTCTCTTGATGTCCGGGAGGGTCCTTCTTTGCTTGTTTATCGTTGCTCACTCGAGCTTTCAACAGTTATGCTCCTCACGGTGTATACACTTCACCACTTGCCCAAATATGTATATATATATATATATATATATATATATATATATATATATATATATATATATATATGCGTGTGTGTGTGTGTGTGTGTGTGTGTGTACATACATATACCAAAGGCTTTTTCCCACTTAAAAGGGAGGTAGCCAAAAGACAAAGGCATAGAAACCACTCCCACATATTCCATCCCCTACATACTCTACTCCCCTCTACCCTTTTCCTTCCCTCTTATCTTGGCACCTCCTGGATGACAGGTCATCCCTGCATCTTCTCCACTGCCCTGGGTCAGAAACTGTGTTGCAAGATATCACATCCACAGCAAGGGTGCTTCATTAATTCGGCGACCCCCCCCCCACTCCGTCCTATCATGCAGAAAAGGAGAAGACGGGGAGAAATCCCTTCAGGCTGCGTCAATTTATTTCTCATACATACTCCCTCACCTCCCATCCCCCACCCAATCCCCGTTATGCATCATCCATTCACAACCATTCTCCATTCACCCCATCTTATGTCCTCTCCCGTCCTTCCTCAACAGACATTCCCCTCTTTCCCAGTGCCCCTTTTACCCCATCCATCTACCTCATCCTAGGTCGACCCCTTATCTTCACTGCTTCCATCTCTGCCTCCCACACCTCTTTTACTAATCTTTCTTCACTCATTCTTTCCATGTGTCCAAACCATCCTAATACTCTTTCCATGTGTCCAAAACATCCTAATACTCTTTTATCAACCCTATCTTCCAACTCCCTTTCCACCCTACACACACACACACACACACACACACACACACACACACACACACACATATATATATATATATATATATATATATATATATATATACACACATATATATATATATATATATACATATACACACATATATATATATATATATATAAATATATATATATATATATATATATATATGAATCACTTAGACAAAATGTAGTGCCTCATTTGTAAATAATAATCACGATGAACCCACAGTCGGAATAAAAGAAAACTTAGAAGAAAGTGTAACTTCTATATTTCGGCTAATAGCTATTAGCCGAAATATAGAAGTTTTACTTCTAAGTTTCCTTTTATTCCGATTGTGGGTTCTTCGTGAACATATATATATATATATATATATATATATATATATATGTGTGTGTGTGTGTGTGTGTGTGTGTGTGTGTGTGTGTGTGTGTGTGTGTGTGTGTGTGTATAATGAATAGTTTAAATAAAAGAAGCAAATAGATTAATATATTAATTGATTGAAATATCATTAATATGTTGAATCCATAACTATTCTTTCCAACATTCTATACTACATCTCTCTTACCTCCTACTTTCTTGTTATGACTTCGTACTAGTCTCTCTCTCTCTGTCTCTCTCTCTCTCTCGCCTTTGAATACCTCTTTCCTTGATGAGGGATTTAAGATCAAAATTGTAAATCTGAGTCCCACTCCAAGAGCGCGTTTCCCGAAGACTACCAGCTTCCATGTCGGGTGGTTCTCTTCCTTGGGTCCTGAGTCTCGGCAGACTCTTCCGTTCGTCTCCCTGAGACGCTCAGTAGCAAAGGAGTTATCTTAGTCACCTCTTCCTCCTCCTCCTCTCTTTCTCCTTCCCCTCCTCCTCCCTTCTTCTCCCTCCTCTCTAGATAGACACCTTACACTCGGTGTGGTACTTTAGGATATAAGAATGGAGGAGACTTTAAGAGACCATAAGACCTACACTCGACAGTTCCATGTCCCTTACTACCTGCCATCCCCATACATAAAGTTATCTCATCTTCTCTTAAAACAACCTGTTGTTTCAGCGCTCACTACATGGTTAACGAGTCTATTCCATTCGTTAACCACTTTGCGGGTAAACCAGTTATTTTCTACTTCTTTATTAAACCTAAATTTGTCCAATTTAAATCCAGTACTTCGAGTCCGGGTCTGCTGTCTTAATATGATGACCTTGTTTGCGTCACCATTATTTAAGCCCTTTACTTTTCTTTATATATATATTTTTGTCGCCAGGGAATTCTATCCATTCCTGTGGAACTCCCAACTTATGTAGTGAAAATGTTTAATGAAATTAGGTTTAAGTTTTAAGTAGGATATAGGCAAGAACTGGTTTACCAAGAGAGTGGTTAACAAATGGAATAGATGAAGTAACAGTATAATGAGTACTGAAACAATTGGTTGTTTTAAGATTTTAAGATAAGGGTAGATAACTTTATGGATAGGAATGACAGGTGGTAAAGGACTTGGAAAGGCCTAGTGTAGGCCTTATGGTCTCTTGTAGTCTCCTCCATTTTTATGTTATGTTGTTATTCTCAACAGACTGTTCACACACATTAAAAAAGTGAGCGTGAGGGAAGTGTCCACTCAGTTTTGTTCCTTTTTTTCTTTCCTCAAGATTCCACAACACCCCCCCCCCCCCCGTCCTCATTGTCCCCCCTCAGGAAGCCGAAGTCCCCAGGACACCAAATTATTTCTGGAAACTCTGATGGAAAATTAATCACAGGTAGTTTGCTTAAGCAGCGTGACACCGAAAATGAATTTCCTTCCTGACGCCGAAGACGAGATGGTCTGAAGACGCGGAACGTGGGCCACGGAACGTGGCGGCCCACGCAACCACGGAACATTGCATGAGGAATCACGGAACTCGGAACACGGGACCAGGAACTCGGAACACGGAACCAGGAACTCGGAAAACAGTACTCGGAACTCGGAACTCGGAACACGGAACAGAGATCCATATAAGGCAGGACACTATATCCTGCAACACCAGACGATGAGGAGAATATAGAAGGTAGAAGAAGGAACTCGGAATACGGAACATAAATCCATAGAAGACAGGACGCCCTACTGGATCTCCGGGCGACGAAGTGGCGTTTTGTCTGAAATCACCAGCGTTTCTGTCCTTTGGGACAAAATTGCTCCAAAATATATTTCGTAAATCGAAGGCTTTAAAGAGGAAAACAGGACGTACAACGATAAAAAATAAGAATAAAATTACAAGGAAACAGATTGAGAGGGAAAAGTGATGCCCATTATGCAAGGGGATAACTGAGACATCAGAGCTACAGGGTATAATGTCATCCGGTACAAATGAAATTAAATCAAGTCATCGCAAATACTTTTCAACATTTTCCCATTAGAGGAATGTTTAATCAAATGAAATTGACCAGCACATTGCGCAAAACTGTCATATCGGTTAAATAATCTATGTTTCCGTAGTTGGTCGCTCCTAGTAGCTCCTGGTAAATTTCAACATAACTAGGATCTCCAAAGTATATGTATATATATTATATATATATATGTGTGTGTGTGTGTGTGTGTGTGTGTGTGTGTGTGTGTGTGTGTGTGTGTGTGTGTGATTCACCATGGTCTTGGATCACGTGTTGGACTCATGATCGACAGCTATTTCCCTCCCGGAAGAGAGCTCAGAACGAGTTCATATATGACTGACCTGTGGGTAATGCTGTGATCTTACATGCACACACACACACACCCAACTCCCCGCCCACGAGAGTTGAAGTAACGACCCGCAGCGTAGCGATACTGAAACTATTTCAGCCTTGGGCGGGATTCAAACTAGAACCACTGTAGTGGCAGCCGGGAACCCTACCACTGTGCCACGAATCGTGTGTCTGTCTGTGTGTGTGTGTGTGTGTGTGTGTGTGTGTGTGTGTGTGTGTGTGTGTGTGTGTGTGTGTGTGTGTGTCCGTGTATGTGAGTGTGAGTGTGTATCTACATGTGTGTGACTATATGTGTGATTATGTCTATACATATGTATATATATATATATATATATATATATATATATATATATATATATATACATATACATACATAAATATACCAAGGCTATTTCCCCCTTACAAGGGAGGTAGCCAAAAAGGAAAAGGCATAAAATCATTCCCACCCATTCCATCCCTGAATACACTCCACACCCCTCCACCCTCCCTCTTATCTTAGCACCTCCTGGATGACGGGTCATCCCTGCACCTTGTCCACTGCCCTGGGTCAGAAGCAGTGTCGCAAGACACAGCACATCCACAGCAAGGCCGCTTCATTAAATCGGCGACCCCCCTCTCCGTCCCCCCATGCATAAAAGGAGAAGACGGGGAGAAATCCCTTCGGGCTGCGTCAAATTTTGCTCACACATACTACCTCACCCCCCATCCCCCCGCCCATTCCACCTCATGCATCACATCATCCATATACAACCATTCTCCATTCACCCCTGTCTCCTGTCCTCTCCTGTCCTTCCTCAACAGACATTCCCCTCTTCCCCAAAGCCCCCTTCACACCATCAATCCACCTCATCCTAGGACGTCCCCTCATGTTCACTCCCTCCACATCTGCCTTCCATACCTTTTTTACTAGTCTTTCTTCACTCATTCTTTCCATGTGTCCAAACCATCCTAATACTCTTTCATCAACCCTATCTCCCATCTCCCTTTCCATCCCCGTTCTTCTCCTCACCTTATTTCTCACTCTATCTAGCCTAGTAACCCCCATCATACTTCTCAGACACCTCATCTCAAACACATTCAAACTCCTTCTCTCTTCCTCTCTTATGTTCCATGTCTCTGCCCCATACAGCGCTGTTGGCACAATCACTCCTTCATACAGTCTCCTCTTAGCATCCATTCCTCATTATATATATATATATATATATATATATATATATATATATATATATATATATATACAGATATATACATATATATACATATATATATACATATATATATATACATACATATATATATATATATATATATATACTTGTGTGTGTGTGTGTGTGTGTGTGTGTGTGTGTGTGTGTGTGTGTGTGTGTGTGTGTGTGTGTGTGTGTGTGTGTGTGTGTGTGTGTGTGTGTTTGTGTGCATTTATACGTGTAAATATTCGTACCTAGAAAGCACATCCCACGCATATTTCCTCAGGCTATACTAAAACGCTCATATTCATTCAAGCTAAATCACATTAAAAAACAAGTTTCGTTTGACACAGGTTTGTGCTCATTGCACTGCGTTATTGCATAAGAAAACGAACTCTGAAACTAATCAAGCTAAAATGAAACGTATAAAGCCATTAGACTTATTAAAAAACATAATGCTTGTAAGCGCTTTCTAAATGCATGTCAAATCTCACCCTAAGGCCAGCACACTGCAGTAGCTTTCGCACGAGCCAACCGGTGGCCGCCATTTGTATAGAAAATGGACCCCCCTTATAGGAAATGGACCTCTCCACCGATCAAAAATGCTAGACATTTTTATTTTCTTCTATTTATAATAAGATAACACATCAACATTTATTGACAAGTACTGTTTATCAAAATACCTCACATAACCATGCCTAACCTAACCTTATTACAATGAGTTGCATATCTTAGTGGGGGGGGTCCATTTTCTATATGTGGTGTCCATTTTCCACTATAGGAAATGGACCCCGGGTCCACTTTCTGGGAGGTCTATATTCCATTCAACACCGAAATCTACTTGCTTCCTATTGTTTTCAATGTACCATTTCATGTGACCTCGGTGTAAAGAAGTAGAGCTTACGCCAGAAGGCGCTGCGTAGCTGCAGCCGAAGCCGTCAACTTTCCTCTATGCACTTCTTGGACTGTTGGGGCAGGTCACTGCTGAGAATCGGAGAGAATTACGGGACTCGAACCCGGAACTAAGCGAGTGCGAGATCATCACGCTTCCGATGACGCCACCAACGCACCCCACTGTAGTAGGCTCCGTTGAAGACTATGGGAGGCAACAAATTGCTGCCACCGTGTGAAAGGCACAATTGAAAACTATGGAAGGGAATTGCAGTAATTGCAGGCAGGACACTCATTGCCTCTACCGATAGATGCCACAGTATGAAAAATGCCCTATCCATTTCTCTGCACTAGGTGTGTGTGTGTGTGTGTATGTGCGTGCGTGTGTGTGTGTGTGTGTGTGTGTGTGTGTGTGTGTGTGTGTGTGTGTGTGTGTGTGTGTGTGTGTGTGTGTGTGTGTGTGTGTGTGAAGGGGGTGTTCCCTCAGGTCAATCAAATCGTCACACGCAGATAATTTTCTATATATTTAAGGTCTTGAACTCCGACCTCAATTACTCTCAGTCATGGATCCGTCCCCTGAAATGAATTTTATTTTCCTCAGCCAGAACAAAATATATGAAGGGCGTCACGGTGTTGAAGGTTCGTAGTGCGTTGGTAGCGTCATCGGAAGCATGCTGGTCTTGCATTTGCTTAGTTGTGGGTTCGAATCCCGCACTCCTCACCTCCAGGTTGATCCACGGGTCTTCCTTTCGAGGTGTTAGTACAACTCGAATCCTTTTCCAGCTAATTTATTCAGTGATTCATTTTATTAATCAAAAAACTTCTTTTACTAAGTTCATGAATCTAAGACTAATCTGTCCGCCGAAGGTTAAATGTGTAATCCATTGGATAAAAGCATCCAGCATTAGTTCTGAATCTAACAGAAATCTAGTAATCAACTTAACTCGATTGTAGAATTAAGATTTCCTCATCCGTTTGATCAAAAACCTTTTTGAAGAAAAACATTAAGTAATAATACAAAAAAGAAATGTAATTCGGTAAGGTCGAACTCCATGTCTTTTGTTACCCAACGACAATGAAGAAAATGTTCAAAGTTCAAATGACCTATGACGATTAAAAATTATGTGTCAAAAGTTACTTCAACCTGAATAAAATCGTCTGGCGCCACTGAATAGGGACCTACCTACACGATCAATATTATTGCGCAATATTCCGTATTGTACAATATTGTTGACGGCTTAGGGATGGTTATGAAGAGGCGCACGTGTTTGGCCCGTACATTTCATATTTTCAATATATTGTGTCATTCTTCAGTACCATCCCTACACTGTCAATAATACTGCACATTTAAGGAATATTGCGCAATAATATTGATCGTGTTGGGCTCGCTTAAGAATGCTCGGCCCTTTTACTGCGTTTAGCCAATTTGCTCTTCATTCTACCTGACATCAGGCAATTCTATTCAGCTTAAGAGTGACACCATACCTTCTAGAACTAAAGGGTAGAACCTATTTCGACCTAATCTTGATTAACTACCTAGCTGCGTTAAGCGAATTTAGTATGTATCTTAGTTGGTCAGATTAGACACCATATCAGGATGAAACCTTGATTAAATATCTAACGTTTTGCTTG
>NC_134784.1:32499637-32512137 GCF_046742065.1 Oratosquilla oratoria
CCTCCTCCTCTTCCCCACTTTCCCTCCTGATCCTCCTAAAATGACTGGTCCTCTTCATTCTATTCCTCATTCTCTACCTCTTCCTCCTCTTTCTGTTCTCCATTTTTCCTTCTCCTCCTCTTCCTCCTCCTCCTACAACTCTTGGACCTCTTCACTCTATTCCTCATCCTCTATCTCATCTTCCTCCTTTTCCTCTACTTTCCCCCGACTCTCACTTCTCTCCTTACACTGTGCGCTGGTGGCGTCATCGGAAGCGTGCTGGTCTCGTATTCGCTTAGTTTTGGGTTCGAATCCCGCACTCCTCTCCATTGCCCAGAAAGCGAGTGTTAACTGCCATAACAGTCAAAGCGGATAATAGGGCAAAGATGATGGCTTTGGACGCAGCTACTTAGCGCCTCCTGGCGTAGAAATTTCGCCATCTTCTACCTTATATTCTTCTCTCTACTTACTTTACAAAGACCTCTCATACTAAGTACTATACGTGGCTCAAGACAAGGGGCTAGGGTGTCACTGTTTTCCCCTAATTTATCCTAATTTATACCTTATTTCACATATTTTAGCAGTTATCCCGAATAAGCCCAGTGTATACCGTGTCGAACTCATGAATAGGTGGTCCTGTTTTTTTCTGTTAATCTTCGTAATCTTTCTGCTCAAAAAAGTGACCGATTATCATTCCTTTAGTATCATCTATCATAGCTTGCCGATAAATAGTCTGATAAAACGTTATTTATATATTTCCGAGACAAGAATAACAACATGCATATATGTGATATGATCTGCAACCAATACAACAGATTAGCTAATTCGTAACCCATTTGACGTGATAGGAAATGTTTCAGTCACGAAACCTCACAAATGAGTTGTTTTAGCAGGGTTTGATAAAATCTTTATAGTCGATTTGTCTCGACTCGGTAGAGATTTAATGGTGAGGGAACAGTAAATCATAAGTTTGTTACTATTTCTGCAAAAGACACAAGCGAACACACAGACACACACACACATCTATACACACACACACGCCCACACACACACACACACACACACACACACACACACACACACACACACACACACACACACACACACACACACACACACACACACACACACACACACACACACACACACACACACACACACACACACACACACACACACACACACACACACACACACACAAGGGGACTCAAGAAGAAACTTAAGAAGGACAGTTACAGAAGAGATATGAAAAAGAATAGCTTTCCACATAGAGTGATAGATACATGGAATAAATTGAAAGAGAAAACAGTGAGTGCTAAAATTACACACGACTTTAAGAAAGAACTGGATGCGGAAAGATACAACTGCGGGTCCCTACGAGCATAGCTCTTCTCCCGCAAAATACACACACACACACACACACACACACACACACACACACACACACACACACACACACACACACACACAAAGAAAAGTACAAAATAAAAATGTAGTAATCTAATTCCTACAATCATAAACTAATTATTCATCAACTTCGTTGAAGAATCTCTCCGATAAATCAAAACACAGTAAAAGGGTTGTCACACTGATATTTTTCCTCCCACATTCTACATTCAACTTTCGTTCGAATAACTAGAATAAGACTTCGCTTACAGAAATCGAGACTTCTCTAAGACCGTAAGTCTAACATTTGTATGGGCTTACAATCTCTTAGTTCATCATTCAGCTTTGCCATATATGGCGGAAAAATCATTTGGTATTTGGAGATTTGAAAAATAAAATATTGTAGCCGATGTCGTTCTTACTCACACGAACTCTCAATGGTTGAAGCTGGTGAATTCCGTAAAAGCTCAGTGCGATAACCCCCTCAAGGTCAGTGGGAACCCGCACAGTTGAGAAATCAGTGCGCCGGGGCCCGACTCCCGGCCTACAGGATTTTGATAGCACAGAAACACGCCATCCCTACTGTTTTGAATTAACTTTATGAAGACAATGGTCGAGGTTATTCTCAAAGTTCCTGTTCGGGAGGGGGAGGGGAGGAGGGAGAGTGGGGATGTGGTCATTTTGGCGTGATTCAGACATGGTTGGAGGGAGAAAAATTTTGGATAACATGACTTCCAACAGAGAGGCCGCATGTCTGATTTTGTCTTTCTATCTCTCTGTTTGCCGGCCTTTCTCTCTGTCAGTCTGCCTGTCTGTCTGTTTGCCTTCCTTTCTGTCTGTCTGTTTGTCTATATGTCTTCCTGTCTGTCTGTATGTCTATGTGTTGGACTGCCTACCTGTATGTCTGTGTGTGTGTGTGTTCGTGTGCATGTCTATCTGTCTGTCTGCCTGACTGTCTGTCTGTCTGTTTGTCTGTCTGCCTGTCTATATGTCTTCCTGTCTGTCTGCATGTCTTGTGTTGGACTGTCTACCTGTATGTATGCTTATATGTGTGTGTGTTCGTGTGCATGTGTGTTCGTATACATGTCTATCTGTCTGTCTGTCTGTCTGTCTGTCTGTCTGTCCATCTGTCCCGTGGTTTCTGGCGAATGTTTGGCCATGGAATCCGCCTCGACTGTAACTGAACTGTTGGGGCAAGAGGCTCGTCTTCTCCCATTAAGGAGATTGGCTTCGGGAGCCCTTTAGTGCTCTTTGCCAGCGAAGGAAGGGACGCCTTGTATCGCATCGCCAGCAGGCTATAGCGCTTATGCGATGCTGTTTCTTTCTCCTCGTCTTCTTCTTCTTCTCCTCGGTGTGTGTGTGTGACCTTTATTTTGACTTATCTCAATGTTCAATTATTTATATTCTATCTACTCAAACACGCCATCCGTATCGTCTTCCCCTTTTCCTCTATTTCTTCAAATGAGAAATAATCTCTTTCAAATTTGAGTCTTCCTTATGTCAATAGCTTGAGTGTCTACCTTTTACTTTCGTTGAAGATGAACGGAAAAAAGAGAGGGGCGAGGGGAGCACGAGAAGTTGTACTTGCACACACACACACACACACACACACACACACACACACACACACACACACACACACACACACACACACATATATATATATATATATATATATATATGTATATATGTATGTATGTATATATGTTCATCTATCAATCTATTTTTGGGGAATTAATATTCATCTACATACCTATTTATCTATTTATTTATTTATTCATTTACTTGTTTATTTATTTATTTATTCATTTGTTTATTGTGGAAAAGTCTGTGAGGCGTTGAGGTGAAGGCTATCTTTAGGGGACATACAAATAAGAACTAATTCCCAAGGATGGGATAGAAGTAAGAGTCAAGTAGCATGTGGAGTGTTTGTGTTAAAAGTTGGACTTTCTTAAACATATAGTGAGCGATGAAATACTGGTTGTTTTAAAAAAGATTAGATAACTTTATGGATGGAGATGATAGGTGGTAATGGACATGGAAGTGACTTGTGTAGGCCTTATGGCCTCTTGCAGTCTCCTCCATTCTTATGTTCTCCTGCTCTATGTACAGATCCATATGTTATAACATGGCGCCCCCGTTTTTTTTTTTTTTTTTTTTAACAGGAGTTCGCCTTTTCCAAATTTGGTTTTGGTTTTGTGGGTCTTCGGGATGCAGAAGTCTTAAAAAAAAAAAAAAAAAAAAAATGATGCCATTTGCATATTCACGGAATGTTTTCGAAGAAATTCATCCCGAAAATAATGGAGAATAGACTCGGGAAAAAAGAGCAAGTAAGCAAGCCATCAGAAATTACGGGCTGGCAAAAATGTCTGCAGTGAATATACTGAATGACAAACATTGCAGATCGATGCGCTCTGGAAGGTACGAAGTCTGCTAAATCTATATCTCTCCTCCCTTAGTTTAGCGGTTCTTAGAGTTCTTCGTTCCATCCCACTCCCTTTATGAACTCTCAACGTTTGTGTGACTCCCTTTAATTTTTCTCCCAAATCCCATCAACCTACAAAAAAGGAAATAAACAAAATAAATGAATAAAAATAATAATAATGATAATAATAAAGTTCATGTTTTTGAAAAAATATAATAATAATATTAACATCAACAACAACAATAATAATAACAATAACATAAATAATAATCATATTAATTCAAATGTTGATGAAGAGAAACTCTTTGTTTTATCACAAACTTTATAATCAAATTATTTTATATTTCTTCTTCCAAAATCAAAAATGGATTTCTTTTTCTTTTCGAAATCAGATTCCTTACATAGCACAGAAATATATAATTTGTAACAGCAGGTCATGTCACCCCTAAATTCACGTCATGGTTCCTTAGGGGGTTCCAGTGGTTCCCATGTTGAGAAGAGCCGCCTTATTATGTTGGCGAAACAGGCTGAATGCAGGACCACGATGCCAGAAGAATCTGCCTCACCACAAACTCGTTCTCGTTTCTTTGTGTTTCTTCCCGAGAAGCGACAAACAGTTCGCTTTCGGAAGAGTTCGGAAAAACGTTCATTGGCAACAGCCATTTTCAATCGCAACTTCCCTATCATTTCCTTGCAGAACGATCTTCCCTTCCCACAAACATCCATCACGTGATCGTTAGGTGATCTTCCCTAGACAATCCTATGATCCTTCCTTCTCCTTTTCGTTCCTCCTCCTCCTCCTCCTTCTCTCATTTCCTTCCTCATCTTCAACACTCCTCTCCCCTTCCTACTTATCTCTTCTCCTTCCTCCTACATGTTCCTCCCTTCTCCTTCATCCCCCCCCTTCTTCCTCCTTTCTCGTCTTTCATTTCCCTCCTCACTTCATCCTCAATACTCCTCTCCCCCTCCCTCCTTATCTCTCCTCCTCCCTCCTCCATTCTTTTTTTTTCTTTTCTCTTCCCTCCTCCTTCATTCCCCTCCTCCCTTCATTCTCAATACTCCTTTCCCCCTTCCTACTTATCTTCCCTCCTTCCTCTTCCATTCCTTTATCCCTTCTTCCTCCTTTCTCCTCCCTCCTACTTCTCTTCCTTCACTCCCTTCATCCTCAATACTCCACTTCCCCTTCCTACTTATCCCTCCTTATTCCTCCCTCTTCCTTCATACTCCTTCCTTCTTCCTCCTACAAGCTCCTCTTTTCTCCTCCCTCTTCCCTTCTTCTTCCTCCTACTTCTTTTCCTTCACTCTCCTCCTTCCTTCCGTTCTCCTTGGCAATAGAAAAATATTCCGTGGAGACAAATCAATATTTTTCTCACAAATCACAAAATCTGGGTCTCCGTCTTCTATCTCGTACATGCAGAAGTATAAAACTTGTAATTATTATACTTTATGATGCATTTTGGGGATGTTCTGCATAGTATGTTGTGTGCAGCATATATCAACCTGAATGTATTTTTGGAGAAGCCAGTGGTATCCCTAAAGATAGGGATGGCAGGTGGTAGTGGACATGGAACTGCCAAGTGTAGGCCTTATGGTCTCTTGCAGTCTCCTTCATTCTGAGTTCCTTAAGTGGTCTTGGAGTGAATGAGTACATTTATTGTGCTTATGTTTTTTTATATAATTGCATAATTTTTTTATCCTGTACCTTTGAGCCCAGTTATCACAGTCAATTGGGTCAGAAGCAGTGCAGCAAGACACAGCACTTCCACAAGAGAGACGAGAACTGGTTTACCAACAGAGTGGTTAACGAAAAAATAGATTTAGTGGCCATGCAGTGAGCGCTGAAAGAATTGATAGTTTTAAGTGACGATGAAATAGGGGTACCAGGTAGTAAGGGACATGGAACTGCCTAGCGTAGGCCTTATGGTCTCTTGCAGCCTCCTCCATTCTTGTGTTCTTATGTCCACAAGACAATTGTCCTTGCTCGTCCACCTCATGCAATAGCATTATTACAAACACCACTGGTATCATGGTCGTAGTAAAAGAGGTCGGGCACATCTGGGTCGCCAAATGATCAATCCTCATCATCAATTGGTGGCGTCATACGCCAGATAGCGAGTTACTTCACTCACGCTGGCGCCAGTCGCCACGGTCTATCCGAGGAGCAAGCTCCCATACACTCTTCCTACTGATCAAGAAGAGACGCGTACTGATCAATCATCATCAATTTGGAGTATCATATGCCAGGAAGAACATTGCTCAAGTCCCACACCGGCGCCAGTCTTCGACCAAGCTCCCATGCAGATACCCACCCTTCCCACTGATCAAAAGAATATAGAAATCGAAGGTTGAGAAAGAGGTTCCTTTAATGAACGAGTTCCTCGTTCGTCTGATTTTGTGGAAATGTGATGCATCGGGGGAGGGGAGCTTCCTTTATGGCTTCGGCTTCGAGTCTCGAGTTTATGTTCCTCCACATATTCACTGGAGAGATTCTTCAAGTAAATCCTTACCTCCGTATCTATAACTCGCCCTGCTCGTTAGTCCTACTCAGGGCTTTAGAGGCGGAAGTCTAGTCGAACCAAGAGCTTGGGAGTGTCGGAGGAATTTGGATGGAAATTAATGGCGTTCTGGAATAAAATGAGAGAAGGCCAAAGAAGAATCTTTCCGAACTATATTACCGCCGCAAAGAGAAGTAATGGTCTTCCAGTTTTCTGAATGACCTCCGTGTCGAACTCATGATCAGGTGGTCGTGAGTTCGATTCCTGGGACTCGTTGCGGGCTATGTTGCGTTGGCCAGACAGGGAAGCGATCCAAACATCGGAAAAAAAAAAAAAAAAAAAAAAAAAAAAAAAAAAAAAAAAAAAAAAAAAAAAAAAAAAAAAAAAAAAAAAAAAAAAAGAAAAAAAAAAAACGAACAGCGGCTTGCCACAACTGACAGGGCTTTGCCACACCAGGGGTTTCTCACTTCCCATTCCTTCCTGGGAGTGGGATGCTGAGTTTTGGGTAAATTGGTATCTGTTCTTAGACTCAAAAGAAGCCATATTCCTCTCTCTCTCCTTCATTTTTTTTCTCTCTTTCACCCCTTTTCCTCTCTCTCTCTCTCTCATTTTATATGGAGTCATCAATTCATAGAGCTTCATTGAACCGGATCACTCTCACTGAATCTCAGTCAAATGAACTTCAATGACCTTTATAGAGACATAACCATATAAGAACAAAAGAATAGAGAAGACTGCAAGTGACCATAAGACCTACACTAGACAGTTCAATCTCCCTTAGAACTTGTCATCCCTATCCATAAAGTTATCTCATCTTCTCTTAAGAACATAAGAATGGAGGAGACTGCAAGAGACCGTAGGGCCTACACTAGGCACTTCCATGTCTCTTACCACCTGTCATCCCTATCCATAAAATTGTCTCTTCTCCTCTTAAGAACATAAGAATGGAGGAGACTGTAAGAGACCATAGGACCTACATTAGGCACTTCCATGTCTCTTACCACCTGCCTCCCTATCCATAAAGTTATCTCATCTTAAGAACATAAGAATGGAGGAGACTGCAAGAAACCGTAGGACCTACACTAGGCACTTCCATGTCTCTTACCACCTGTCATCCCTATCCATAAAATTGTCTCTTCTCCTCTTAAGAACATAAGAATGGAGGAGACTGTAAGAGACCATAGGGCCTACATTAGGCACTTCCATGTCTCTTACCACCTGCCTCCCTATCCATAAAGTTATCTCATCTTCTCTTAAAATAACCAACTGGTTCAGCGCTCACTGCATGGCTACTAAGTCTAATCCATTCGTTAACCACTCTATTGGTATATCAATTCTTGCCTATTTCCTTCTTAAACATCAAATACGGTGTTAACAACGTGAAACTTGAGGTAAATATTCGATGCATTTACGTATCGCATCTGATTACAAATGAAGTAAAAATGGCAAAGTAAATCTCCAATTCTTATTTTCGATCAAAATGACCCATTTTAGTTTGGACGAATTCATCGACATAGCAAATATATGTGAAAATGTCATCTCCTTTCCGTCATCAGCATTAAAAGTTCGTCATTAACCTCGGTTGCAGAAAATGTTCGATTTTTTTCATTAGCTAACAAGAAAGAACGAAAAAAAAATAGGAATATTTAATTCATGGCAATCCAAACATGATTAATTTTTTATTTGAAAACATTTCTATAATTCAGCGCAAAGACATAGAAATAGATTTACATCTGTGGCTGCACACACACACACACACACACACACACACACACACACACACACACACACAACGCAATCACAGATGCACACACACAGACAAACACGCACGCCTAAAAAACACGGAGAGAGAGAGAGGTAGGGAAAGAGAAAGAGAGAGAGAGAGAGAAAGAGGGAAAGAAAGAGAAAGAGAGAGAGAGAGGAAGGGAAAGAAAGAGAAAGAGAGAGAGAGAGAGAGGGAGGGAAAGAGAAAGAGAGAGAGAGAGAGAGGGGGGAGAGAAAGAGGAAGAGAGAGAGGGGGAGAGGGAGGAAGAGAAAGATAAAAAGAGAGAGAGAGGGGAGAGGGAGAGAGAGAGAGAGTGAGAGAAAGAGAGAGAGGGAGAGAGAGAAGGAGTTGGGAGGGAGAGGGAGAGAGGGAGGGAGGGAGAGAAAGAGAGAGAGAGGGAGGAGAGAGAGAGGGAGGGATAGAAAGAGAAAGAGAGAGAGAAGGGGTAGGGAGAGAGGGAGGGAGGGAAAGAGAAAGAGAGAGAGAGAAAGAGAAGGTTGGAATAGGATTGAGATGATAAAAAAGATGAATGGAAATAAGAAAGAGAGAGAGAGAGAGGGGGAGGGGGAGGGAGAGAGAGGGAGGGAAAGAGAGAGAGAGGGGGGAGGGAAAGAGAGAGGGAAAGAGAAAGAGAGAGAGAGGGGGAGGGAGAGAGAGGGAGGGAGAGTAAGAGAAAGAGAGAGAGGGGGGAGGGAGAGAGGGAAAGAGAAAGAGAGAGAGAGGGGGTAGGGAGAGAGGTAGTGAGAGAAAGAGAGAGAGAGAAAGAGATGGTTGGAATAGGATTGAGATGATAAAGATGATGAATAGAAATGAGAAAGAGAGAGGGAGGAAGGAGAGAGAGAGGGAGAGAGAGAGAATGAGAAAGAGAGAGGGGGGAGGGAGAGAGAGAGAGGGAAAGAGAAAGAGAGAGAGAGAGAGAGAGAGAGAGAGAGAGAGAGAGAGAGAGAGAGAGAGAGAGAGAGAGAGAGAGAGAGAGAGAGAGAGAGAGAGGGGAGGGAGAGAGTGAGGGAGAGAAAGAGAAAGAGAAGGTTGGAATAGGATTGAGATGACAAAGAAGATGAATGGAAATGAGATCATCTTCGAGAAGGTGCTGAACCTACACCAGGAGGCGCTGAGTAGCTGCGGCCGAAGCCGTCACCTTTGTTCAATGCGCTTGGACTTGGGCAGGTCACAAGCACTGCTGGGAATCGGAGAGAAGCGCGGGATTCGAACCCACAACTAAGCTAATACGATACCAGCATGCTTCCGATTACGCCACCAACACACGTCTTCGGGAGTTGGTAATTTTATTTATTTATTTATTTATTTATCTATTTATTTTTGGTCCATAAATATTCGAACTCGTTAAAGGATCGTCGACATTTTTTTTTTCTATGAATCCTTTCATGAGTCGAGGAAACGATGATGAACTTACGACAGGAGACGCTGAGCAGTTGCTGCCACAGCTGTCTCCTTTGCCCTATTATATGCTTCTTGGACTGCTGGAGCAGGTAACTCACTATCACTACTGGGAATCGGAGATGCGTGCGGGATTCGAACCCACGAATGTAACAGACTTAGTAACCATTTAGAGAGAGGTGGAGAAGCTGAGATAGGTGGATAAGGATGATAAGGTGGTAAGGGACATGGAACTGTCTACGAGTGTAGGACATAAGGTCTCCTGCAGTTCTTCTATTCTTGTGTTCCATGCGATGGAATGAGTAGGAAGGGGATACCACAGTTGGCGGAGGTTTGGTTCCCGGAGTTGGAGCGTTGGTGAGGTGATGGGGAGTGGGAGGGGGGGGGTTGCTAACGCAATGACGCCATCGCGGGTTAAATGTTAAAAAAGGGCCAAATGCAGAAGTAAAAAAAAGTTGATTAATTTTTCTGACTATGAATCGCCTGGTGCGTATGAAAAGGCAGCTACCTCCGCGGAGAGGTGGAGGGTTTTTTTCTCCGAGTTAGATGGCTATTTTTATATGTATGTGTTAGCAGAAATCCCCGTCGTTGGCCGGGGTTTGAAAGGAGGGCTTTGCATGAAGAGGTCTTTAAATAGACGACCACGTTCGGTCACCGTGTATTTCATTTCCACGGTGGTTTCTGCAAATATCGTTAACCACGTATTTCATGTAATTTCCTTGCATATGTATATGTAAGTATTTGTAAAAGAGGGGAGCAGGTTCTCAGTAACACACGTGGAGTTAGAAACGACAGCATTGTTGTAGTTATTCAGTTTTTTCCTCGTGTTCTCGATTTTCCTGATTAGAGATTTGCCATTAACCGGGTGAATTGAAACTAAATCACTGTATTTTTTCCAGTGATTTAGTTTCAATTCACCCGGTTAATGGCAAATCTCTAATCAGGAAAATCGAGAATATGAGGAAAAAACCGAATAACTACAATAATGCTGTCGTTTTTAACTCCAAGTGTATATGTATGTATTTATATATTGGGATACTTAACAACCAATTGGTCAAGAGCGTCCCTACTTGGGTAAAAGTCCGGAGGGAAGTATGTAGGAACAGTATTATCAGCTGAGCGCTGGCATTAAGGAAATGAGAGGGAATATGAAACACAAAGAATGATGTTTTCACCGTTGGAGGAGAAATGCTAGGCACGAAAGTGGGTGAGTAACAAGTGGATATCACAATGGAATCGCCAATGACGGCGATGTCAATCAAATAATTCCGACAGTTGTCCCCGGACTCGAACCCGAGACTTGCGCGGTGGAAGGTCTTTGCGCTACCGACTATGCTACCGAGACTATATAAGATTCGGTAGCATAGTCGGTAGAGCAAAGACCGGCCACCGCGCAAGTCTCGGGTTCGAGTCTGGGGACAACTGTCGGAATTATTTGAAATGGATATCAGTTAATGAAAGTTATAAGATGAAAAAGAAAGGAGAATTAGTGTGGTGACTGAAGGGTTTATGACTCACCATCTCATTCCCGCGCAGTGGGAAGTGAGAAACCCCTGGTAGAGCAAAGCTCTGTCTGCTGGGGCAAGCCCTTTTTTTTTTTTTTTTTTTTTTAGGCCGATTTTGGGTCACCTCCCCCCCTGGCCAGGGCTGTTGGGAACCAATGTGACATAGCCAGTAGGCCCCGGGAATCAAACTCACAGCCACATGCTCATGCGTTCGACACGGTGTCTCCTAGGCTACCGCGCGGTGGATATATGAGGATATATCCTGTAGTGTATGTGTTTAATCGGGAATACACTTTTTCAAACTCTTTTTCTTGTTTCCTTAATGAAGTCAGAAGTAACATCAATATTTCCAACTTATTTTTCTGTTGGGACAAAGCCTAATTACCTCCTCTCTTTATCAATGTTTTTTCATTAGTTATTTCCCTAGTTGGTTTCTTTTAATCTCCGTTCTTTCTTCCATAGAGAGAAACAGACAAGAATTGTTTTACCAATAGAGTGATTAACGAATGGAATAGACTTAGTAAATATCTAGTGATTGTTGAAACTATTGGCTGTTTTAAGATGAGATAAGTTTATGGATGGGGATGATAGGTGGTAATGGACATGGAACTGCCGAGTGTAGGCCATATGGTCTCTTGCAGTCTCCTTCATTTCAATGTTCTTACATTCCAATCCTCATCCCTGTCTCTCCCATCAATCTGAATCTAAGAGAGAAGACATGCTTGAAGGAAAGACAGACAGAGAGAGAGACAGACACACACACAGAGAGAGAGAGAGAGAGAGAGAGAGAGAGAGAGAGAGAGAGAGAGAGAGAGAGAGAGATATTGGGAGAGAGACTTAATCACTGACAAGACGTAACTGTTATGACGTGAGTCGAAGGGTAACCACGCCAACCAATTATATGTCCAAACGGATTTGTACTCAAGTTTTCAAGACAAGAGGAGAAAGTGGAACTTTCAAGACCCAGGTTTATGATTCTCTGTTGTTGTTTTTGTTATTGGTGTTTTTGTTGTTGTTGTTGTTGGTGGTGGTGGTGGTGATGATGATAGAAGAAGGAAGTAGGTGAGAGGCTTACTTAAGGTAGCGCGTAGCCGTTACCTTTGCTAAATGCCACTGTTCTGTTTGGGCAGGTAACAGTCATCGCTGGACCCCGGAGAGAAATGCAACACTCAAACACGCGACTAATATGCGAGACCAGCACGGTTTCTGTTGCGTCACCAGCCCTCCTCCTACTACTTCTACTGCTACTACTACTATTATTATTATTATTACTATTATTATTATTATGATTATGATAATGATGATGATAATAATAATAATAATAATGATAATAATAATAATGGTAATAATAATAATAATAATAATAATAATAATAATAATAATAATGATAATATTAATAATAATAATAATAATGATAATAACAATAATAATAATAATAATAATTAATAATAATGATAATAATATTTAATAATGATAATAATAATAATAACAATAATGATGATGATAATAATAATTAATAACAATAATAACAAATAAATAATAATAAT